>NC_133864.1:8058498-8137077 GCF_044706935.1 Curcuma longa | reverse complement strand
TTTACAAAACAAGCAAATTTTACTTTTCAACATCCCAGACAGATATAAATCTTCCATTCATAACTGCCGATGCTTCTGGAGCAAAGCATATGAATATCACTCTGACAAGATCAAAATTTGAGGCTTTGGTAAATAATTTAATTGAAAGAACTAGAAATCCCTGTAAAAGTTGTTTGAAGGATGCCAACATAAGTAGCAAGGATGTCGATGAGGTTCTTTTGGTTGGAGGAATGACTAGAGTTCCAAAAGTTCAGGAAATAGTTTCTGAAATCTTTGGAAAGAGCCCTAGTAAGGGAGTAAATCCAGATGAAGCTGTTGCTATGGGAGCTGCCATACAGGGTGGTATTCTCCGTGGAGATGTCAAGGAGCTGCTGCTCTTGGATGTCACACCCTTGTCGTTGGGTATTGAGACACTCGGCGGTATCTTTACCAGATTGATTAACAGAAACACAACTATTCCCACAAAGAAGAGCCAGGTAATGATTAGATGCAGTTTACTAGTTCATTCATCTGAAATAGCAAAGTTGCATAAGGTTAGTTTAGAGAAAAGGACAAATATAAGCTGTTTATATTTCTATTGCATGATGCAACAGTTTATTCAGATTATAGTATAGAGTAGGATACTCTCGCCATGAATTTCCATTGAGTTATTCAGTCACGAGCATCCAATTGCATGAGATTCTTGTGCAACCCAGTCCAACCACTTTGCATGTATTTCTGTATATGGATGTTAGTCAGCTGAACAAAATAAAGTACACTACACGAAATGCTCATAAAATATGGTAGCATATTGTTTGGCCAAGGTGTTGAATTGCGAGGTACAGGTTTTCTCTGGTCAATTACATTAATAGATTGAAATGTTTTCTAGAGCATTGGAACGACACTGATGCTGTGATTTAGAATCAGTGCATTTCTTTGTTGGAAGGTCGGTGATGATTTTTATCTGCATGATTGTGCGTTGTCATATTGTCATCTGTGACATACAAAAACAGTTTCATATTACTTCAATAAATAAACTAAGTTTTGGATTTTTTTCCTCAGGTATTTTCTACTGCGGCTGACAACCAGACACAGGTCGGGGTCCGTGTGCTTCAAGGTGAGCGCGAAATGGCAGCAGATAACAAGCTCCTGGGTGAGTTTGAGCTTGTAGGCATCCCACCAGCTCCAAGAGGCATGCCACAGATTGAGGTGGCATTTGATATCGATGCCAACGGAATCGTGACTGTATCCGCCAAAGACAAGGCCACCGGTAAGGAACAGCAGATCACTATTCGCTCTTCCAGTGGGCTTTCCGAGGATGAGATTGAGAAGATGGTGAAGGAGGCTGAGTTGCATGCTCAACGGGACCAGGAGAGGAAAGCTTTGATCGATATCAAGAACAGCGCCGACACAACAATATACAGTATCGAGAAGAGCTTGAGCGAGTACAGGGATAAAATTCCAGCCGAGGTGGCTACAGAGATCGAGTCTGCAGTAGCTGATTTAAGGAAAGAGATGGCTGGGGATAACGTCGATAGCATCAAGGCCAAGCTTGATGCTGCAAACAAGGCAGTCTCTAAGATCGGGCAGCACATGCAAGGAAGCTCTGGTGGTTCTTCCGGAGGAACTCAAGGCGGCGACCAGGCTCCTGAGGCAGACCATGAAGAGGTCAAGAAGTAGAATTCCTTGAAACGCCAGTTCCAAGAATATTGCGTCATAGTTCTCTTCTGTAATAAGAATTAAGTTTGCAAAACTTCAAAATTTTCTTTCTTGGATCATGAACAAATCCAATGGACTCTATTTAGATTGTCAGCATGAGAGGATTTCTCACAACGATTGATTTGGGCTGAGTTTCTTTATTGGAACTTTTAGCATTGGATTCTTATACTTCTAACTCCTGTTTTCCAAACATACTATGTAATAAATAGTATTAAAATATCTTTTATAATCCATTATCAGTATTACGATTTTAATATTCTGCACGACTTCCTCGTGCGTGCTCATGTGCGACTCGCACACGTCGTTTCCAACCAAATCGTGATCGGATTCCGACCAAATTGCGGTCGGAGACTGGCCGAGGAAGGACCGCCATCGCATGCCAATCCTTCCCCGGCCGATCTCCGATCGTGATTTGGTCAGAATCCAACCGGGAACGGAGCGTGCCACTACCGGCCGCATTTCGGCCAAATTGCGCCGGATTTCGGCCACAATCCGATCGGAATCCGACACCGATCGACGCGCCGACGAGTGGCGCGTCGATCGGGCCCGGTCCGGCGACCGGCGGTGATCGGACGGCACGGCGAGGTCACCTGGAAGCGGCAGGAGTCAATTGTGTCATGCACGGGATCGCATAGCGTGGATCGCGCAGAATATCATTTCTCATCCTTATTTATTGATTTATTAGTATAAATTGATAATATTTATAAAAGTGAACCAGTAACCCCAAATGAGGTGAAAGGATCAAAGTGACCGTGCCTTAATTTTTCCAGCAAACCTTCGGTACCAACTCCATCCACCGGCCTGCTCAACTCGAGCAACCGCATGACGTTCCTGTTCTCATGGCACTCGTCTCCATCATCGACACCTCCACCTTCGTCCCCTTCAAGCTCAACACATGCCCGGCGTCCGCGCCGCCGTCGACGGCATTGTTCCTCCTCGCTTCCAGCGCCTTCCTCGACACCACTCCGTGGATCTCCTCGAGGAGCCGCAGGAAGGCGGCCTCCACGTTGTCTCCGGTGAAGGCCGACGCCTCCGAGAAGAAGAGCCCCTGCTCCTCGGCGAACTCCACGGCGTCGGCCTCGGCCACCGCCCTCTTGTCGGCCAGGTCGGACTTGTTGCCGATCAGCATCACCGCGATGGAGCTGTCCGCGTTGTCGCGCAGCTCATCCACCCATCGCGCCACGTGGTCGAACGTCGCCCGCTTGGTGATGTCGTACACCAGCATCGCCCCGAGCGCGCCGCGGTAGTACGCGCTCGTGATCGCTCGGTACCTGCAGACCAACAGCTTCCGTTTCAGGTATGGCGCATAGATCTCTTTTCACAGATTCCCATTTCTCTTTCGAGTCACGGAAAACAGACGTCTTTATTTTGCGAACAAGTGCGGCGGGGTGTGTAATTTCCACAGATTGAGAAAGAAAAGAAATGCAAGCTCAGCGTACCTCTCTTGGCCAGCAGTGTCCCAGATTTGCGCCTTGATGCGCTTCTTGTTGAGCGTGATGGTTCGGGTCTGGAACTCGACTCCAATGGTGGACTTGGAATCGAAGTAGAACTCATCCTTGGTGAACCTGCCGAGCAGCTGCGTCTTCCCGACCGCCGAGTCACCGATCACCACAATCTTAAACACGTAATCGATCTCCTCCACCTTCTCTTCTTCCCACTCCTCCTCCATCATCCTTGTCTCAATTTAGGATAGGAAGGCAAGGACTTGTATGTATGCATATATAGAGATTCAGATGCCAGCTACTTTACTCATGGTGTGCCCTTAAGATGGAAGACTTCATAATTATATTGTTTAACTAACACAAAATTAGTACTGATGACTCCACTTCCCTTCCTTGTGTATTTCGATTAGGAGACAGGCGTGATTGCAAAGGAGCGACGCCATGAACTACTATTATGAAAGGAGCAGGGTGGGTGAGACCCTGCAGCAATCATTTGTCCTTGCTTATCAATTGCTTTGGTTCAACCTATTAATAAATAAAAGTGGAAAAGGAAAACCTGCTCTGCGGTCTCCGCCTAATCTTTGGACTTGGAACTTTGGAAGGCCCACGGCTTTGAAAATTTGGCGATTAAGATGGGGAATTGAGGAAGAGAGCGCAGAGCGGAAAGTTACTGCGGACAGTGAACTCTGTTGCATGCATTCTTATGCACATAGTAAATATGCCCACCGCCACCGACAAAATGGTAATCCTGCACAGTTCGATGAATTATAGTGTTTATTTTATTTTCCTTTTTTTATGTTTAATTTTTTCAGTATTTAAATTTATAGTTTAAAATTGATTTAATAAATTTTAGATTTGATGCTCTGGAATTGCACTGGTTCCGCATCGATGGTATGTTCATAGAGAGAGAACGAGATTTCTCTCTTGGACGTCGCCGTCTCACTCCGTTCTTCCCACGCTTCCCTCAGCGAGCAATCTCCAGACTTTCATTCGAGCAGGTGGAAAGGGCAAATCCAAACTTCACGCAAGGAATCGATTTTTCATAATGAGTTTTTGTAGCCGAAGCTGTTCATTTTCGTTGCTTTTTGTTGACCAAGGAGCGATTTTTGGATGAAAGGTTTTTCCTTTTTGATATTTTTCTTGATTTTAGGAATTAACAACAGTATGTGTCGCTTTCGTTGCAGAAGCCATCAATTTCCTGCTCTTTCTTCCTCGCCTTTCCAAGTTCCAGCCATCGTTTGTTCTTTATCCCCTTTCCTCCAAATCCTTGCCCCTCTCCTTCATTTCCTTGTAGGGGGCACGGGTAGCCACTGGAATATCTGTTTTTAGGTTTGTTTAGATTGGTGTTCCCTCTTCGATAATGGATTGAAGCTTGTCTAATCTTTGGGGTTTTAAGTTTTAGGGATCTTATGCTTTGCTTATCCGTGTAGGTTCTCCCGGAAAAGTGTTGACTTTCTTGTTTTTTCTCTATTCGGGGCAATCAAGAAAGGTGCTGGGAGCGATTCATGGCGAGTTTGGCCGGGCCTCGAGTATACAGCTGCAGTAATTGCCGAAATGAGGTTTGCCTTCACGACGATGTCATATCGAAAGCTTTCCAGGTGAAGCTCTTTATAGAATTTCGAAGAATTTGGGTAGAAAAGATTGTTTCTTACTAATCTGAATGTCATTTTGTTAAAACTAATAGCTTTCCTTTTCCTAAAGTTATTGCAACCTCCCAAATTTATAAACTTGTTTTCCTTCGCGCTTGTCTGTGATTTGTAAAAAATTATTTTTCTCAAAACTCTCTTCTGCAACAACAGAAGTTGCTCCGTATTAGTCAGCCTTAATGTTAAATCCATGGATTTCTATGAGATTTTGAAGATTCCATGCTATTCTGATCTAGTATTTTATGCTTGAGTAAGCCATTGTGGACAGTATAAGATACATCTAGTAGGTCAAATTCTATGATTCTTCGCCACGAATCATCTTGTGATATATTGTGTGCAATGATTCAAATCTGACTAGGGGAGAAACGGACGTGCATTTCTGTTTTCTCATGCCATGAACATAGTTGTTGGGCCAAAGGAAGATAGGCAGCTGACCACAGGACTGCATACTGTTGCTGATATCTATTGCCGTGATTGTCGTGAGGTGTTGGGTTGGAAGTATGAAAGAGCTTATGAAGAGACACAAAAATACAAGGAAGGGAAGTTCATATTTGAGAAGTCAAAGATTGTGAAGGAGAATTGGTAGCAAACGTAAGGATGGTCACTGAGTAATTCTCACAATAGAAGTAATCTTTCTGTTTGGCATGGTTATCTGTGTGATCTGAATTATGAACAGAACAATTGGTTTCTGTATATATGATTGATTTTAGTCATATTCCTTCCAATCATGCATCTGTGTTCGCTGTTTCTGTAAAGTTTGCCAATTGGCAAATGTTCATCTATGAAAATACACTCGTCTTGTAGATGTTGGTCTTGAAGTCATGTAAACAATTGTTTTTTAGTTTGGATGCCTATATGTGTCTTCATATCTTTTGCTCTTTTTAAAAATGTCTTCTAATTGTTGCAACTTACCTACTGCTGGTTTTTATCATCATATAGTTGATGCTCAAATGATCTCACATTCTCCTCTTTGTTTGAGTATCATGCTCAAGGTCAACAGAGTTTCCAACAACTGGATGATTAATAAACGGAAGAACAAAATGTCCTTACTAGTAATGTAGCATAAAATCTATCTAATTGTATGGTTATTATGTTTAATACTAACAGGGTTGAAAATAAAATGCATAGAAAGTGAGTTTTTTTTCTTCTGTTGGTTTCATTGATCTGCTTATTCGAACTTGAAATTGAGTGAATCCTTTGAGCAGCACTTGATTTTCAAGTGCAGCCATTCTTTCTTATAAGTTGTCAGTCTCATCTTTTTCGCTTCTGCATTATTCTATGTCAGAAATTCTGAATGGCTATTGTGTCTGTAGAGTATATCTCTACTGTTTGCTTGATGATAGAAGCTATTATGTAGATAGTTGCAAATTGTAGTGTCTAAGTCATGTCGCCATTTTCATCTTTTTCACACCCTCTTTCACCACTAATCACACAGAATGTCATCTTGTTCTCAAGTTGCAGCAGAACATTAAGGCAGTATTTTGTGAAACTTCACCCACATGAATACATGATATAAATTGAAAAATTCATGAATCCAAGTTGAATAAACTGAGCCAAGACATTCATGTGAGTGTATATTTAGACTTCGGTATCTTGCTTAGCAGTGTAAATGAGGTTTCTTAAGAGAGTATTTAACTGCCTGATGGGGTTACAAACTGTCTTTTCAACTTTTTCTTGGTCCATTTGATCATGTTTCTTTGTAGTTGTTTGCTGGTACAATTCGATAAGCTTGTATAAAAAAATTTTCGTCTGCAAGTTTATTAGTGCTCACGATAGCCATGATAGTTGTTTGATCTAGCATTGGAAAGCCACCTTCAAATCTTTACTTGGTTAATTCTATCTGCTTCAAATGTGCTCCTTTGCTTAATGTCCCACTGTTCCTTTTTTTTTCTCTTTGACTACAAGGTGTTTCTACACTATATTTGATGGGAGACAATGTCTTGATTACCTTTGGCAGAAAGATTCCTTGGTCTAACTACCGCTAACTAATCGACTGTTGGTATTGTTCCTATTTAATGATCAGACTACATTCTACGACTTGTATAAGTAAATTTCTTTATGCCCATGATGAGTTCAACCATGGGCATACTGTACAGTTGCCATTAAAAATCAGAGATCAAGTATTCTTATGGAAATTACTTCCTTTGCATATTGGTCACTTTGTGAGCATTCAACTCTTTTCAGATCTTGCATAGCCAGGAGTCAGAACTCTGAATACAATGTGTCTCTCATGTATTATTGATAGTAAAGGAAATGAAGTTTTTTATTATTATTTTGGTTTGTACAAACTTGTATATCATGTCTATGAGATCATGGTAACTACTTAAGAGACTACATATGTAGTTTTTCCATGATAGTTTCTTTGGTTGTTACAGTACATCTTACACCTAGAGCTAATTGGTATTATGTATATCAATTTTTCTGATGAAATGAATATCGAGCAATGCAGTTTAGAGAGTTTCCTTAAATGACACAAAGAAACTGAATCACTCTGTCAATAAATCTTTTTATTTGTTGTATCTTCATCTTTCTTCTCTCTGAAGTTATTGGTGAAATTGCCATGTGAATTATTCCTGGTGAAATTGCCTTTGTTCTCCATGGCTTGGGTCTTACTCTTTCTCTTATCTCCTTTGATGGCCTTTTATGGATCAAGTACACAACATGAGAGGGAAGAGGAGACCTAACCTTCTTTCAATAAGATGAAAACTCAAAACAACTCTCGTATAAAGAAGTATTAAGATTTTAGGCCTACACAACCATCCATCATATCATGATGAGTGGTTCCTCGTGTGGGGCCGCTATGATTCCAACCTTTTGCAGCATGGTTTCGCTGCCACTCGGCCATTCTTATGAGACAAAGCAAATATTTTTCAGATTTCCTGTCCAAGAACAATCTTAGCAATCCAAATCTTGAGTCAAATAATTGCCTTGTTATTCATTGCAAAAGTACTGAGTGTGAAAATTATGTTAATCTCATAAAGCTATTATATTTGTCTGAAGAGTCAGTTTCAGACTCATGGGATTCTGTTATGTCTGTACTCGGTATTCTTGGAGCTTCAGTTGCTCTCGAGTGTAGGGCAATTACCCAGAGCTGCATCCATTACTTGGAGGTTGTGCCTTGGGAGGAAGAGGAAGAGGAAGATTCTGGCAGTGTCGGGCAGTATATTCCGGTCAAATCGTGGCCGGAGACCAGTCGAGGAAGGACCGGTCTCGGTCGGTTTCTGGCCGCGATTTGACCAGATTCCAGCCACGATTTGGCCGGTAGTGGCGGTGAGCAGGAAGAGTCGCGTTTCCGAACAAATTCGTCGGATTCCGACCACTATCCGATCGGAATCCGCCGTCGAAAGGAGCGCTGGCGAATGGCGCATCGATCGCGGTCGAGACGGCGGCCGGTGATTGCCGGACAGGGCAATGGGAGCGACGGTGGGTGAGGGCGTCGCGCACGGATTTATCGCGCATGATAGCAAACCCATATATGTTTGATATTTGAATTTTTAAATCTATTTTAGTAATTTTTTAAAAATGGTTAATTAGTTATAATACGTAAGGTCTTTATGGGTTCCAATAAGGAGAAAAAACAAAATTTTGGCGCCCAATTTCGAGCTGTTGCCGGGAGTTTGCGCGCCAAAACAAATCGTCCCCGCGCGCTGTTATAGATCCATGTCTTTGCTACGTCTTCATTCTTCGATCGTCTCGCATGGCTCCCAAAACCCCATTCAGGAGGCGAACCCACGCTGCGCCCCTCCGCTCCCCTCCGGCAGACGCCAAGGCGTATCGCTACGACACCACTGTGTGCGAGGAATGCCACTCTGGCGACGACGACGACGAGCTCCTCCTCTGCGACAAGTGCGATCGAGGGTTCCACACCTTCTGCCTCCGCCCTATTCTCGCTTGCGTCCCGAAGGGTCTCTGGTTCTGCCCCTTGTGCACCGCCGACAGAAAACCGAAGCGTGAGTCCTTTCATTCCCCCTTTTCTACTCCCCGCCACCGCTACGTTTCATTGCGCTCGATTCATCTGCGGATTTTGATTGCAGAGTTCCCTCTGATACAGACCAAGATCGTCGATTTCTTCCGGATACAGCGGTCTTTGGGACCGGATGATCTTGGGTCCAGGAAGAGAAAGAAGCGATCAGGAGGGTTGGTGATGGCGAAGAAAAAGAGAAAGCTTCTGCCTTTCAACCCTAGCGAGGATCCAGACCGGAGGCTGGAGCAGATGGCATCCTTGGCCACCGCTTTGACGGCCACCGGCGCCGTGTTCAGCAACGAGCTCACTTACCGCCCTGGAATGGCTCCCAGGTCGGCGAATTGCGCTCGCTATGAGAAAGGAGGGATGCAGGTAAGGATTCCTTGGATTCTTTCTGATCTCAATCACATAGATTATGAATTCAAGCTCAATACAAGATTGAAATTTTACGATCCACATTTGATCAATTCATAGCTCCAGATCAACTATGAACAGCCACTTTGAGTGACGAAATCTAAGTTGCATTCTTTCTTTCAATTATGTTAAAGTGATGGATGATAAATGCAGGTGTTATCCAAGGAAGACGCTGAAACCTTGAGCCTTTGTAAGAAAATGATGGAGAATGGAGAATGTCCTCCTCTGATGGTGGTTTATGATCCTCTTGAAGGGTTAGCATCTTCCATCTATTGTGTCTATGTTTGCAATCCGTGAATGTGTCACCCTTAATTTTACATCGTCATTGCCCACAACAGGTTCACAGTGGAGGCTGATAGGTTCATCAGAGACCTAACCATTGTCACCGAGTATGTTGGCGATGTCGATTACCTGAAGAATAGAGAACATGATGATGGTGATAGCATGATGACCTTGCTTTCAGCAAATGACCCTTCAAAGAGCCTTGTAATATGCCCTGATCAGCGAAGCAACATTGCTCGGTTCATCAATGGCATCAACAACCACACAAGGTGATTTAACTTGCATTGAATCTAACAAATTTCTTTCTTTTGCATGCTCAGCAACTAATGTTCATTGTAAAGCAGGGATGGAAAGAAGAAACAGAATCTCAAATGTGTTCGGTTCAGCATGAATGGTGAATCTCGTGTTCTTCTGATCGCAACCCGAGATATAACTAAGGGCGAGCGGTTGTATTATGACTACAATGGCAGTGAACAAGAATACCCAACTGAGCATTTTGTGTAAAATTCAGTTTCCACTTCACCGAAGCTGCTCTATTCAAGTAATCAGAGATGAACTGGAACATCTGTGTTGCATACTTCTCAATTTTGCAGAGTAAGGACTGTAACATTGAATTCTCACCAAAATGTTCTTACATCATAGTAAACGGATTTGAAGTGTTTAATTCTTGGCACAAAATGTGTGCTTAAATTCATTTTCTTAGCATTTGATGAATCCTGATGTTATACTTTCTGCCTCCCCCTTACTGTGTTTTAGTTCATCGCCAATTTCTTTTGATCTAACTGATGATTAATTCAAGCTCATGTTCTTGATTAGTAAAGAGAAGCAGGAAAAGGAGATTTTTGTGGCAAAATGATTCAAAGTCACCATATGCTCGAGCATTGTAATCCACCTACAAAATAACTAACAACATTGAACAATTCTTCCCAAAGCATAGTTGCAACTTATCATTTGAAGAATAAGACTACTTGCTCTTGCTTAATTAGTAGTAATATAATAAGAAACAAAGAAGGAATGAATCTTAAAAAGAATTACAACATTCTTTATAATTAAAAGGTTTTATAATTACATTTAAAGCTAGCAACATTTGATATAGAGTGATGACATATTTGAAGCACTATTAACAAAAATAAAGCTTGAAAGTAATATAATTCGACTCAAATATACAAATGGGTTATTCGAATTAACACATTTGTAAATAACTTATTTTAAAAATATTTGTAACTTAAATTTTAATTTTAAATAAAGATAGCAATTGTCATAAATTGCAGATTTAAAATTTAAATAGAAAACAGCTATACACATGAATTTTGGATACAAATATTATATTAGCATTTTATTGAAAGTTTAATTGACCACAGAGTTTATACCTCGAGTATAAAATAGTTATATATTATTATTAATTAAAATAATTGTTTCAAGTTGTTTGATCATTGTAAAAATATGAAAAAAAAATGGCCTCATAAGGTGCCTCCGTATGTTTAAATTTGAAAATTTAATCAAAAATAATTATATGGTAATTTAAGTTCAAAATTATTACAAAACTATTTTTTAAATTTATAAATTTAAAATTTTATTTTTAATAATTTTTTAATTTATGATTTATATAGAAATTTAAAATTTTAGGACAGAATATGTATCCCATATTAATTTTTGATAATACTTTAATGTTTTTAAAATTTATAATACATCTAATAATGATAATTAAAATTGTTATAAGAATTTATTTGTGGGACCCGATGGTTGTAAATGAATCAAATCAAGCTTACGATGTTCAAACTTATTTGATCAGGTAATCAAACTAAATCAAATCAAACTAAGTGTAAATCAAACTATTGAAATAATTATTCAAATTTAATTTAATTTTTTTTTTGAGAAAGTTTACTTGAAGTTGGATCACTTAAATATTATTAAACTTTTAATTCAAATTTATTTAATTATTTGAAATTTTTATTTGTTTGGTTGATTATTAAATTTGATAATATAAATTTATTTATTTATTTTATTATTTATTTATTTATATATTAATAATATTATTATTGATGAACATGTTTTATAAATATTGTTGATGGACATTAACAAACTAAATATATATATATATATAAACTTTTTTTATTTAATTTAAAAAATCATTAAAATTTATTTATATAATTAATTTTGTATGTATTAAACTTTATATAAATACCAAATTAATACCAAATTTATTCACTAACATCTATTCATCTACGGTTGTAGGTTTAACTTTGTCAATAAATATATAAGAATGTTAAGTTAATTTAAGAATATTTATAACAGAATTATTTAGATGTGCTCTTTTAGAAAAAAATATATTTATTTATTTAATATTTAAAATAAACGATAGATGTTTCCTTTATTTTTTGCCAAAAATAAATAGAGAGTAATCAGAAAAGAAAAGAAGAAGGAAAATCTATGATCAGATTTCAGAATTTCGTCAATATTAAAGAAGACTCGAAAATTCTAGATGGTTCCGTCCAGTTCTTTCCCTTTCCTTTCAGTCGCATCTCTTCGTATCTCTTTCTTCCAGAGGGATCCAGAACCTTCTCGTTGGCACTCCGTCGAGCGGTCGGCGATGGCGACTACGAACACCGTGCCTCCGACCGACGACAAGCTCGCCGATGTGGCGGAGTTTATTCCTCCTGCGGCGGAGGGGCAGAGGACGCTTCCCACGCCGTTCCTGACGAAGACGTATCAACTGGTGGACGATCCGTCGGTGGACGACATGATCTCGTGGAACGAGGATGGCTCGACGTTCGTCGTGTGGCAGCCGGCGGAGTTCGCCAGGGATCTACTTCCGAAGTACTTCAAGCACAACAATTTCTCCAGCTTCGTCCGCCAGCTCAACACCTATGTCAGTGCCTCCCGATCGCGCTGCTTGATCTTTTACTGTATTTCTATTCCTGAATTTTTATCGTTTGTTGGGCGATTTTTGATAGGGTTTTCGGAAGATTGTGCCGGATCGATGGGAGTTCGCCAATGATTGCTTCCGCAGAGGCGAAAAGCGCCTCCTATGTGACATCCACCGCCGGAAAATTGCTCTTCTGCGCCGACCGCTATGGCGCCGATCCCAGTGGCTATTCCGTTAAACCGGCCAGGGACGCCGGATAACTCGGCGGAGGAGCAGGCCATCTGGTCGAGCTCCTCCCCTGGGCCGCCGCCCACACCGCCTACGATGACGCCTGGACCCAGCGGTTCGGCTGAACTAATGGGGGAGAACGAACGGCTCAGGAAAGAGAACACCCGGCTCTCCCGCGAGCTCGACAAGATGAAGAGCTTGTGCAACCACATCGCATCCCTTGTGTCCAAGCACGCGGACGACGGCGTCGGCACGGAGGCGGAAGTTCTGCCCTCTACAGTGAGGAGCTGATGCCGGCGACGCGAGTTGAGAGGGAAGAGGAAGACGAGGTGGAGGCCGACGCGTCGACGGAGGAAGAAGCGGAGGTGATGGCGGAGGAAGCGACGAGCACTTCGCCGTGGCTGGGGCTGCGGCCGAGGCTCTTCGGGATGACGATCGGAGGGAAGCGGGAACGCGAGGACGACAAGAACAAGTGCGAGCCTCAGACAACGGAGGTCAAGCCGGAGCCGAAGGAGGATAGCTCGCCGGAGCACCACCAGCAGTCCTGGGTGGTGTACTGCCCACGGCCGATACGGAGAGTGGGTAACGGGTTGGGTCGCGTCGGGGAAGGAGACGGCGGAGGGAGCACGTGACGAGTCTGGATCACTCACGTGCGTACTGGTGGATCGTTAGAATTTCTTAGATGGCGCTCCTTGTTTT
Organism: Curcuma longa; assembly: GCF_044706935.1. Taxonomy (NCBI): domain Eukaryota; kingdom Viridiplantae; phylum Streptophyta; class Magnoliopsida; order Zingiberales; family Zingiberaceae; genus Curcuma; species Curcuma longa. Next base: position 8,123,838 of record NC_133864.1, on the reverse strand, counting down.
ACTGCTCCCTTTCTAAACTCGAATTTAATTAGTTTAGAAAAAAAAAACAAAAATTTGTAATATTGTAGTCGTCTAAATGGTTCAATCTAGATCTACTTTATGCTGCATGCAGTTTTTTTTTTTTTTTGCGTTTCTAGGATTTATTTATTCTGGTTAAAGGCTGGTTTTCTGATAGAATCGGCCGGTTGGTCGGGCCAATTATTGAGGTGGTTTATTTTTTGTTCGGGATTCTATTCTATTTCATAATATTGCTTGGTGCAGGCAATTCGAATCATCGATCAATTACGAGTCATTGTTTTTTTCCTTTTCTGTTTTTGGGATCCGATGTTAATGAAGAAGCTATTAGGAGATGACTCGTAAGGTGTGAGTCGACAGCTAGCCAGATTCAGTTCAATCATCTGAGAGTGAAGCATGTAAGATGTGGATTTCACTATAGATGTACGGTGAAATGTATCTGAAGGACGGTGAACCTACTGGGCATTGTTCATGAGGTTTTACACAGTCAACATCTGTGAGGGCTATGACTGAAGGTGATCTTAAAAGGAATTTTGTCTTTTAACTTGCTGAGCGTTTTCATTAGTTTATCATGAGCTTATACATAGTAGAGAATCGATGGGAGCTCAGTTCAATTGAAGCAACAAATTGATTGAATAGAGCAGCAGTTAGATTCAAGTAGGATCATTTGAATTTAGATTGGCCAAATGGGAGGATACTCCACCCGTATCTTTTACTATTCACACTCTTAGCCTCAACTCGTGCTTCATTCAGTGTTGTTGAAATATATAAAATAAATGAAAATTTCAATAATCAATCATCAATTCTAATCAAGAAACAAGCCACTGTTTATCTTTATTCTAAAATAGCTTATACAGCACGATAGAAATAAAGAGCAGCGAACTTCATTAAAAAGAACACTACCAACACATCAAATTAGCATACTTGTTGCAGACTTCAACGTCTTAATCAATTGTCAAAGAAGGATAAAATTAACTGAAATAACACAAGGAACTTAATAGGATTACATTTGTATTTGCTCAAAAATAAGTTACAATTGTATTCCTCTTCCTAAAGGAAACAAAGCACCTCACAAGCCAGCACTGACAAATCTCCAATGTTACGAGGAGCAATTTGAGGGTAGAAGGCTCCGTACATATTTTGATTTTGGATAGCCTCATCATCTCCTACCCCTTCCCCTTCCCCTTCCCCTACCTCGGCCCTTTCCTCCGCCCCTTCCTCCATGCCTTCCTCCACCCCTTCCGCGACTGCTACTGCCTCCCCGACCCATAGCATAGAACTCTGATTTACTTGGTTTTAGGCCCAGGGCACGGACACCCCTTCTTTTCTCTTCCTCTTCAGTTTCCTCAAATTTATGTTTCTTTGAGCTTCTGGGCATGAACGAGACCTCTCGCGACCCGCCTGGCCCAAATTTCACGTTATTGGATGCACTAGCTGCTTGTTGCTTCTCAAGAGCAGAAACCCTCTCCTCGAGAGGAAGAGCATCCTCCTTAGCAAGAGAGACGCTGCTTAAAAATGCTTCTGCATGGCGCTCATCCTTTACCTCGTACAATCTGAGAGAAAGCAACATGTTAGCTGTATTAAAATACAAAGAAGAGAATTTAGTATCATCTTATAGAAACACCAGGCGTGGTGTTGTCATATGAAAAGCCCAACTAAATGAACAAAAATCTAAAGCAACAATAGAAATTAAGGGCCGTCAGCCCAGATTTCTTTTCCAAAAAAAAAAGAAATCTGAAAATAAAAAAAAAAAAGAGGCCTAAAGAACATGATTGTTTTCATCTTTTTTTTACCATTTTTGGAAAACAACAATTTTTTCTTTTACACAATGAACATCAATCGTTACGCAGAAACAGTGGAACAGGAATAATATTCTCTGTTTAGATTACACCTACTTTATTGAGAAAAATTCCTATCAGACACATCTTCATATTAGTTTTCCTTATCTTTAAAAAGAAATTGGAAAGATAGAGAAATCATTCCAAAACAAGCATTGCCTTAGTTCCCTATTGTTGATACCAGAATGTTACAGACCCAACTGATACTCGCTCAAGATTACCAAAGCTAAGTGTAAAGGTAGGTTTCACTGCCATGTCTCACGGCATATAGATATATGCTGATAGTGTACTGCATGACACAGCAGATTAAGCATGCAATCAACTAGTTGTAATAGTAAATCAAACTTCCACAAATGAATCACTAAAATGATTAGCCTGTAATTCTGTTTAACTAAGGGACATGAACAGTTCAGAGAAACTTGATCTCAGGGCACTCTATTCAGTGACCACTATGTTAACAGCCACTAGTGCAAAATGCCCCCACGTTTTTCTCAAAGTGAAAAAATAATATCCATTATACATGTAGAAACTTATTGTGAATGCATGAAGTTTTGCATAAATATAAATCCCACACTAAATCAGAATTAAACAAGTGTGGATATAGTACACAATACAATTTCCCTTAGCAAAATGCATCAGAAAATGAGGAATGATCAAAGAAAGAAGTCATGATATTAAATAGATTAGAATGAGCTACATAGCTTCAGGAACAGTAATTAGGGAGAAGTTAAAACTTAAAAGATCATAAAAGCTTTTTAAATTATGGCACATATTACCTATTCACATTTTATACACCATGAAAACAATCAAATAAAATATACTTCATACTTAAGGACAGCAGAATGAGAACACACCTCACACTTTTTGATTTGCCAACTTCTTTCTGGTGTTTGTCAGGTACCTCTCCTGACAACTGAGATGATTCTGAAGCATCAGAATCACCAGACTCATTCTCTTCATGATCCTTGTCCACACGGTCGAAGTGTTCCTCAATCAGCAGAGGCCGTTTCTTAGCACTTTGAGGATTAAGCGATAGAAACTCAGGTGACAGTTCGTCCACCTCAAAGTCCTAAGTCATACAAACCAACATAGGTAAACAAATAGAAATAATATGAATGGATAAAGAAACGTGCAAAAAAAACAAAAACAACATAACAGAAATGTATAACCAGAGATCAAACTTGCTTAAAACCTAAAATGGCTCTTACTTTGTGAAAAACATTAAACAAAAAATGGTATACTTGTGAATCATAACGGACACCATTATGGGCAATGTTAAATTCTCATCGAAATATAACTAACAGGGAACAAAATTTCTGCCACGATCATCAAGTTTGTCCCAACTCATCAATCATCTAGCACTATGCAAGACTATTGCTATGTTCAAACAATTAAATATCTTTTAATAATATTACCCATGCTTTATAATCTGTTCCACATTGGTCAGCACAGTTGAAAACTTATCATTTCACCTGCAAACTGGCACGCAAAGCAAGCTTGAGCTGCCACATAACAACTGCAAGTTAGCTTTCCCACAAGGTTTCCACAAGTGACATGAGGCTTCCACAAGAGCTTAAATTTTGCTATTGTGTAACGAGGTTTTCACTACCTCTTCCTTCTCCCCAATTCCTTCTTATTGATGTCACCATCACTGTATGTTGACACACCTAGCACGACACTAGTTGCCAGCCAAGGATTGAAACTCCAGCTTGATATGATATTTCAAATCTTGATATTAACTAAAATTTCTTCTGCCTACATGCCTTCACTCTAACAAAATCAACTCCTCTACCTATTGAATCTATTGGTCATCATTGTACAAATCCATCTCATCTTAAATCTAGTTTCACACATTTTATTCTATTAGAGCTACATCCAATTGCTCTTAAATATTAGTAATTTTAGCATCTTTTATAGTAAACTTTGTGTGTGTGTTGCTTCCTAACAACTCAAATATCTTAACCAAAAATTATTACAAGTCATACCACAATTGTTTTATACATGTTTCTTTTAACTTAAAGACAGATGATGATCACATTAGTCTATAAACTCCCTCCCATTTCAAAATCCATGAAATTTTTAGCTTTGCTGCTACCTATAACCTTCAGTTTCTATAATTTTTCTCAATTTAAACTGCAAATTTAATCTATTTACAATCGCCTCAATTGATATTAATATTGTTTGCAAAAAATATGCAACAAGGAGGTTTTTGTCTTCAAAAAAATTGTGAGCTCACTTAATACTAATGCAAAGAGGTTGAGACTTTGTGCTAACCCTTCAAATAAACCTACAGTTATAAGAAAACACTATTATACCTGTATCATGAGGACTAATAACTACATTATCTTACACCATTAAGCCCAGAATCTTTATCACTAAAATCCATGACAACAATTATTTAGAATTTTATCATGAGTTTTCTAAGTTGATGAAAATCGTCTGCATATCCATTTTTTCATTAATTGTCTTATTAAATAACATCAATGATTGAGCTTCTAAATGTGAAACCAATTTAATTATCAAAGATATTTGTTGTCTCCTCTTCTCCACTCAATAACTCTTTTCTAAAGTACTATAGTATGACTCCTCAAATTGTCCCTTTTATAATTAATCAACATAATAAATTGTTTATTCTTATAAATAGGTACTAAGAAACTTTTCCTCTATTCCTCTAACTTTTTAATTTTCAAAATTTTATTATAATTTAGTCAACTAAATCATACCTTGATCTCCTATATTCTTCAAAACTTCAATATGAACATTATTTGGAAGTATACTTTTGCCTACATTCACATTTAAAAAATTTCTTTATAATCATTTTCTGTAACATTTACCATAATTTTAAATCTCGAACTAAATCATCTATAGAACACACTGATAGTTTATAAAACTAAATGTATCATTTTTCTTTAATTGCTTTATCATCAATAAGAAAACTACGGATTATTCAACTTTTAAGAATATTACAGTATTTAAATTTCTACAAGTGCCTCCACCATGATGTTTTCCTTAAAATGAATCACAAAACTTGAATACAGCTTTTCATGCCATGCAAGCTTTTATAAAGATTATGCAAACACTATTTACCTCTACTACAAAAGGAGGTTCATCATTTTTAACCATGAATGAAACGGAATAAGTAGAACATCTTAAAACTTAGACTCAGCATGGTAGAGCTTACAAGCGTTACATGCATTAACACCTAGACAACTCAATTTAGGAAATCAAAATTGAAGTAAATAAAAAATAGACCATTTAAAAACAAACTAGTTCAAAAGAACAGATAATCATTTCTCGACTTTTATGTTAGTTTTATTTTATATAATTGTATAATTTCTACTCTTAAAATTTTTAGCAAACCTAGTCTATTTTGCATAAATTGTCCAAGACTGTAATTGTTAAAGCCTATAAAAGATTCCACCCTCATATCCAATATTTTTCATCATTCAATAAATATTTTTTTTTCTCTCCACTTACTCCTCTGTTGTGAGATCGCCAAACAATCCCATTAGATCGCATACTGAAGAACACAATTCTTGGCCAGGCTATGTCAAAGATATAATAACAAAGCTCAATAGAAAACAATATAACTCGTGGACAGTTTAATTCAGATTGAACTGACACTAGTATAACCAAAACCTAATCAAACCAGTATGTGGTCAGAACATATTGATTTCCACTATTGAGCCAATCCAATTTTAAAAGCTTAGAAATAATAAATAAGGACATGCTTTACCTTTATGCTTGTGCAGGGAAGTTAAAATCTGTACTTCCCAACTATCAGACATTATATTGCAAAAAAGTATCATATTTAACTGAAAAATGATGGTCATATCACATCAACTAAGAAATGTTTCCAGTTGTTGGGTTGTACCTTATCCTCAAATATTGCTGCAAAACGTGTATCTCTCAGGATCTCAGTGTTTAATCCCTTATTCTTCTTTGATTTTTTCTTTGCCCCAATATCATCTGTGTTAGCCATTTCTTCTTCTTCTTCTTCTTCTTGGTGCAGACGAGCTGCTAGAAGCCTGTTTACTTTAGGTAACCTTTTCTGTATCTGCAACACAAAAAAAAACCATTCAGGAGTTTATGTAATGTATGTTGAGTATAGAATAAAAAACCAATCAAAAAGAGAAGATACCGTGATGCGGGAAGCTTGCTTTGCTTCCATCTTTTCTTTCTTCTGCTGTTCTCTGTATTCCTCATATGCAAATGGATCGACCAAATTCTTGGCCTACATAGCAAAATCTCAGTGACAATAAGAATCAGAAAATTGAAATCACAAGTAACTAATATAAATAGATTTTTTTTTGTAGGAACTAGCCCTGAAAGATTTGGATAACAACTTCCAATCAGCAAAAAATAACGATGGCTAGCAAGTCATTTGTCTACCACAGCCATTTGCAAAACTAATAGAGTAATAAACAAACTACATGATGTTTTTGCTTATTAAGGAAATCAAATCAACCAGTATTCTACACGATGTTTTTGCTTATTAAGGTACCAAAACACAAAGCAGGTATCACAAACAGGCACGATACCCATATTTTTAAAAAATTTAAACCCAACCCCAAATAATGGACCGAGTACGCCCAGCTATTCTACCAAATATGATAATTTTGGGAGCCTGACTTAAATGTACAGTATATGATACCCTCAAATGTATAAAAAAAATCCAACCCTGACTTGTGTATATATTGCTACACAAAAAATAGTTCCCAAACCCCACTTGTGTATAAAAAATTCAAACCCATTCTCAGCCCTACATGAAAAATAGTAGTTACCTACCAAGAGACTGAAAATAATGTTCTTGGAAAATTCTCCATGACTTAGAAATCAAGACACAAGTGTTTTAGTCTTAGGAACTCATTAGCACGCAGGGAAGTGGACACTCATCAAATCATTTGGACCTGACTTAAGTTTGAAGATACACAGTCACGATGAACAAAATACACATCAGAAAGGCTCCAAGTTCATGGTCACAACTCATGAGACCAAGTTATAATTCAGTATATTGAAAACTGCACAAAAACCTTCCTTGCCTCGTTGCATCTCCACAAAAATAAATAAATGATATTAAAAATCTGATACAAAAAACTGATAATGTGCTTGATAATTATACCATCTAACTGTGTGCCAAAGAGCAAGTTCAGACTAGACAAGAAGACAAAAAAAAAAAAGATAACAGAATCATAATCATATTTGTCGGTGATTATATTCAAATGTAACATGAAGATCCAAAGGATCTGACCAACACTATACTATATTATAGAGTTGATTACACTAACGTCTACCACTTTTTGAGATCTAATAATAAATAGATTGTTCATAAAAAGAAAGATTTGTAATTGCTATGTGTTGTTTTGATTTAAATGACAAAATACAAGATTAGAATAGCATAGAAAGAAAATCTTAGCCACAGCAAAAAAAAAAAACTATGTTCCCATTCTCAATGCGCATAAAGTTGTATGATGAGTCAAAGCCATCTAGTAAAGTTGAAATGCTGAAAGTCAGAAAAGTATCATTACCTTTTTGTATAACCTATAATCAATAAAGAAGCCATGCATATAGGCTCTGAGGAGATTTGTGCCAACCAAATTAGTAAGTTTCAAACGCTCAACCTCTTCTTTAGTTAAAAATTTGAAATCATCATAAATGGTCGTTTGTGAAGCTTCCTCCATCTCTTCCTACATTCACAGCGCATAACATAATGATTTTTTGAATAATGACAGCAAGAATACAAATGCCTGGAATAAGAAAAAGAAAAGATCAAAATACCGTAAAGTTTTCTAGGTAAGAACACCATTTTGGAGCAGGGCCAAAAGCAGGTATAAAGTAAGCAGGTATCTGGCCATTGTCTAAAGCCAGTAACATCAAACCACTCTCACGGAAAACACATATATCATTGATAGTTCCAGAAGTGGGTTCAATGCTGGTCATGTTCTCCCCCTGTAAAGTAGGGCAGATACACAAATATCAGGTTCTGTTGAATTGTCTTAACAGTCATCACATAATATGGAGAAAACCAAGTTCTAGATTCATTAGCATCATCCATTAGTATCCAACAAAGCCTTACCTCTTCGTATATGTGGCACAGAATGTAATATGAGCTGATTAGCATATGTGAAATGTGAAACGAGCAATCATCATCAAATTCATATAGAAGTATGGGAAGCTTTCAAAAGATTACAAACACGTTGCAGTAAACTAGTTCCACAAAACCCAGACAAGAAACTTCAACAAAATACTTTTTAAAAGAAATATTTACATGTGAGCACTAGAATGCTTTGTGTTGTTGTAATAGAAAAAATAAGTGAATCTGAAACATCAAAACAACTAGTTTAAGATCAACATAGTGTGATGCATATTTTATCATTTTGTAGATCTTTGATGCTAATGGGTCCAAGGAAGTACAATAAGAACGAAAATGACAAAGAATCAGGACTCCAAGTATTTGCAGCTCTCAGCTAAATGGATTTCATTTCAATATTGCTAGTAATAGTAGATTATTTTTATATCAATTTTAATTGTGTTATGTTTAGTTTACTTAGATTCCTTTTACCCTTCAAGTTTGCAACTCTAATTGATTTATCTTGTAAAAGCCAATCCTTCATCTTTCAAGAAGCTCATACCATCTTAATATATTCTCCGCTGGAAGGTACACCAAACTGCCAGTGCTCTTGGATAATAATCATTTTACATTTGATTTTTTTTTACAAATAACCATGCAATGTTCTGGATAATAAGATTTACATGAGAAGTCCAATCCCATGAAATTTAAGGGTTCATCACTAGTAATTCATACAGCAAAAGCTGTACATGAGAACCTTGGGAAATGAAGGAATTCCCATAACAAAAAGTTCATGTGCTATGTTCTAATCCAGAGACAATTCTGCTTTTAGTAGCTAGGGTTCATAAACTATGCCTACGTGATTGTTAATATGCACACATTTATAATCTGCAAATCCAAAATACTTTGACATTTTTTGAGAGCAAAGAAATATCAAACATACAGGATGGTACATCTTCATAATTAACTGTGTTTATATGTTGTATTTTACAAGGTAAACAAAGTAAAATATCAAGGAAATGGTATATGAGCAATTTGTTTTTTTCTAGAAGAATCAATCTCACCGTGTTGGGATCCCATATCCGAACAATACGACTGTCTGCACTAATCACTTTTGATTCAGCTGAATTGAGAGTCTGGTGCCACTTAATGTTCAATATCGGACTGCCATACCTGTAAAGTAATGAAAAGATCACCAGTCAATATCTTCACAAACAGTAATACAAGACATGCATATCTCACTGAGAGAACTTGCATGTGTTAGCAGCCTGTTTACATGAATGTACATATAGTGTCCATCTACATCTGTTATATGCAGCCATATATTCATTACTATAAATGCAAAATAAGATTGCTAACATCCATAAACAACAGGCTATTGGGTTATTTTTTAGTGCTCACATGTGATCTTTGATGCGTATTGGATCAGTCATACGCAGATCATAAATAGAAATCTGCATTTTGAAGATGGACATAACAAAATCAGTAGGCCTTCAAAAGATTCAGAAGAACAATAACAGCAGAAGCTAAGTATTCCCAAAGGCTAAACATAAATCACATTTAGAATTTACCTTGCCAGCGCTGCTACCAACAGCCATCAGATACCCCTGGGCATCATCAAACTGTAATGCTGTGACTTCCTAGATATAGCAGACAATAATGAGCAAATAATCAAAAAACATAATTGACAGCATTATACAGTTAGAGAGTATAGTACATGGTCAATATCACCAGCAGGACCAACAGCATCGATTCTACCAACAGAAGATTTCTGCCTCAAATCAAAGCATTCTACAGCACCATCCTCACCTCCACAAGCAATAAGACCATGAACTGTGCTGATTGTTACCAAAAAAGAGGAGGGAAATCATTTTATACATAAACCAACACATAAATAATGCAAAAAGAACAAAAAACCCAGCAAAAATTCCATAAAATAGTTTACCTTCGAGAAACTACATTTAAGGCTGGTGATTGACTATTGAGAGATGATAAGAAGCGCCCCTGCCAAGTAGAAATAATTACTGCCTTTTTTGGCATATAGATGGACATACAACTAAGGATAACTATGGATGGCATAACAAAGAAATTAAAAAAATACACAATATGCAATAGTACTTCAACCTCCAGTGAGACATATAAATCAGATATCTTTGCATTTAAGAAGTTATAAATGAAAGTTGTACAAGAGCATGATGCACATATATGTGCATTTCTATATTTCAATGAATAAGTCATAAAAATTAAATTTCTTTATACATGACCATGCTTCATAAATGAACAGTTTCTAACCTGCTCCAGATTAATTCTATATAAATCTGGAGATGAAGCAGCGCACAACAAGTCACAGGACCAACAATCATAAGTAATATCTCTCCCCATCCTGGAAAACAGGAAGGCAAATAAGAAAAATGCTTTGTATAATAGATTCAGAATGTCCAAGTCAATGATTATTTGACAAAAAAAAACTGTTGGAGAATTGGAGATTGTTTGAGAAGGCAGTGAGAGTGGCAAAACTCTAAAGCCAGAAACTCTGTAGTGGCGCCAATAATATATAATGAAACAACAGAATAACAATTAATACTTATAAACGGCATAGTGAACCCAGGTACAAAAATCAAATCTAAAATTTTTTGATAAACAGAGACTAACATGAACCATTTGAATAATTCAAAATATGCAAAAATAATATACATTTTATTCGGAAACTATAGCTGGAACATTACATTACCAAGAAATCAATGAAATATTCAAATTTGCTTCCTTTATACCTTTCAAGAAAAAAAAATGTTGGTTGTGGAAATCTAAAGGGAGGGATTTGATATCAATAAGTCTTATCAATTGATGGCACTAACTGCACATAAATTTAAGAGCATGCTCAAGAACTACTGATCCAAATTGATAGACGAAGAAGAAAGTGAGGTTTTAATTTTCTTAGCTTTTATGTTTCTTTCAAAAATGTCGACGCCAATCCCAAGCCCAGATGAAAAAGATTGAGGGTTGCGTTAGATTATCAGTCAGCGTCAAATACAGACAAATGTTCTATGAATGAATCCATCAAACTATTGAACTAATACTAGGTAGTTCCCCATAAGAAACGCATTGTAGGGTCTGACTATAACGCCTCGACAAGAACCATTATATCTCTATGAGAACTTAGATATAGTATTAAATATGCAAGAATTTTCGCACCATAGGTTGGATAAGAACAAACATTATAGAAATACTAATGTCTTAGATTTGGAGCATTGAACATAGAAACGTTCACTGGCAAAGCAATGGAAGTTGTAAATATGTTGATTAGGAGAAGAATTAATATTTTGTGTTTACAAGAGAATATAGTAGTAGTAATTAGAAAGGGGATAAGATTATAACTCTCAAAATAATAGTGGCGAAAGAAATTATTAATGTAATTAATGTATATGCAATTCAAGTAGGTTTAGATGAAACTACCAAATCTAGATTTTAAAAAGACCTAGATGAGGTTAAAATTCTACCAAATAAAATGATTTTAATTGATGTAAATGGGCATATAAGAGTGAAAAATGAGGAATATGATAAGGTGCATGGGGGCTATGATTTTGAAACAAGAAATGAAAATATATATATATATATATATATATATATTATATTTTACAATAGCATATGAACTTATACTAGCTAATATATTTTTCAAGAAAAGAGAAGAACACTTAGTTATGTTCAAAAGTGAGAACAATAAATCGCAAATTGACTTTTTTATAATTATGAAGAAGGATATAAAGATTTATACGATTTCAAGATCAACCTCAGAAGAAAACTTAACTACCCAACATAAATTAATAGTGTTGGATATGCGTCTTAAGCAAAATATCAATAAAAGAAAAACATGCGCAACTCTTAGAATCAAGTAGTAGAAGTTAAAAGATGGGAAGCAAAGCATATTTAAAGAAAGGGTAAGAGTACAAGTATTACAAAAAAATATATGGCGACTCAAATACGACGTAGAATAAGATGACATTGAAGTTGAAAATAGTAGCCAAGAGTGTGCTCGATGAATCCAAGGGATATGCACCACCAAGAAAAGAATCTTGGTGATGGAACGAGAAAGTGAAAGAAAAACAAATAACCTATACATTATTATATACTTGCAAGAACGAAAAAAACTTTAAAAAATATGTAGTAATTAAGAAAGTGGTGGGTGAAATTAAGAATGAAACTTTTAAATGTTTATATCGACGGCTAAATACAAAAGAAGGAGAAAGGGATAGTTATAAAATAGCTAAAGTGAGTGAGTGAAAAATAAAAGATCTTATCCAGATAAGATGTCTTAAAAATAAATGCAATAAGGCATTAGTGAATGATAAGGAAATAAACGAGAGATCGAAGAGTATTTTCATCAACTTTTTAATGAAGATTTAGGTGACCAACTTACGAAGTTATTCAACCTTATATTAAAACAAAAAAATGTTTGATTAGCAAGCAGTAAGTACTTTAGTCTACTTATATAAAAACAAAAGAGATATACAAAATTGTGTGAATTATAAAGGTATTAAGTTAATCAATCATACCATGAAACTTTAGAAAAGAGGAATAGAAAAAAAACTAAAAAAGGAGATCGTAGTGACTGAAAATCAATTTGGATTCACGCTAAGAAAGTCAACAACAGAAATTATACATTTCTCAAGTGACTAATTAAATAGTATTGGGAACAAAAGCAAGACTTACACATAATATTCGTCGACCTAAAAAAAAACTTATGACAGAGTCATAAAAAAATTATGTAGAGAATTCTAGAAAAAAAAAGTGTTAACGTAGCATATATTGACATAATTAAGGATATTTATGAGGATGCAATGACAAGAGTATATACTCTAGCAGATTAACTGAAGTGTTTCCTATAAAGATAGAATTATATCAAAGATCAACTTTAAATCTCGATCTTTTTACACTAACCATGCATGAATTCACTGAACACATCTAAGACATGTTACCATAGTGCATATTGTTTGCATATATTATTTTGCTAGATAAGATACGTGAAAGAGTAAATGTTAAACTTAAAGCTTAGTAAGAAACACTGAAAATGAAAGGTTTCAGGCTTAGTAGAGTAAAGACTATATATATATATATATAGAATTTAACTTTAAAAATATTAAACGTAATAAAAAATTATTAAGATAATAGATAATGAGGTATCTATAAGTGTGAGTTTTAAGTATTTTTGATCAATTTTACAAAAAGATTAAGGAGTTGAGAGATGTCTTATATAGAATACAAGCTGGATAGTTGAAATGAAGGAAAGTATCAGATGTTTTTTGTGATCATAAAATGTCTCTAAAACTTAAAAGGAAATTTTACAAAATGACAGCTAGACCTGCTATGTTATATGGAGTTGAATATTGAAATATGACTTGAGCACATGAGCAGAACATGAGAGTCGTACAGATGAGAATATTAAGGTAGATATATAGACGAATATAAGGATGAATAGGAAAAATGAGAATATTAGAGTGAAAGTCGAGATTGCACCTATTAAGGGAAAACTCCGAGAAATGTGTTTAAGATAGTACATATATGTACTTAGATAACTAATAAATGTTCCACTTAGGTAATATGAAACTATGACAAATACATACATTAAACAAGGAAGAGAAAGATCAATAAAGACTTATTAGCAACAATAATATAAAATAAAATTTATTTAAATATAGATGATGATATAATAAGGAATAAAGCCCAATGGCGTAGAATGATACATATAGTTAACCCCACCTAGTTGGATAACACTTAGTTGTTGTCGTTATGCTTCTTTCAGATCAAATAAGTTTTTAGGAATTTGTGTGTATTCAGTTACTTATGCATAGTAAAATGACTATAAAATTATTGTGTACTATTAGACAATTAACATAGAAACATGCATTGCATAAACCAAGCATGGCTAAACATATGACTAACAAGCAAATATAAAATGTAATAATTTTAATTAGTAATTACTATGTTATAATATATTTTAAATTTTCTTCAAGTATTTCATACACATATATCCATTAAGCTATCTTTTAAATTTAATCGAGTTTTCCATTTACCAAGTCATTCTACATATTGTCTCAAATAAAAATTTTCCTACAAATGGAGCGAGATGGAGTCATGCTTCTTTTCCTAATAATAGATTTCCTCGAGCAACTTTAATCCATATAATAGAGGCATATGAGGTTACACTGAAATAGGAAACCTTCTTATTTCTCTCTTTTTTAACATAAATGTTCATAGTTCAAATATTAGAGGCATGTAAGGTTAGTCCACATAATACATACATGAGGTTATACTTAATTAGGAAAATATTCCTATTTCTCTCATTCTTAGCATAAATATACATAGATTTTATGTCTACAAGGTTAGGTTAGTTAAGTTCAGGAAGAACACCAAAGCAAGATGTTATGTTTTTACCTACATTTTGTAGCAAATGGCACGAAACCAAGTATTATCAACCACCAAAAAGATAAATAAGTAAATAACATATGAAATCAAGTAGTATTAACCTCAATGTAGATTACGCCAAAAATTATACCAACAACATTAATGTATGAAAAAATTTCCCAAGTATATCAAACTCAAGAGGAAAAATGAGAAAATGACATACGAAATCAAATAATGCTAAACTCAATGTCAATTGCACCAGAAAACATATCAACATTAATTATGACAATTTTTTAAAGTATATCAATCTCCAAGAAGATAAATTAGTAAATAGCATATGAAATCAAATAATATTAACCTCATAGATTACACCAGAAAACATATTAACATCATTAATGTATGAAAAAAAAATCCCAAGTAAATGGAACGATATGTTTCTAACCAAATTAAATATAGACAAGTACAAGATGATTCTAATGTTCAATAAGACGAATAACATAAATATTAACACATGAAGTACACAGACATCCAATCTTGGATAATTGTTGTCTGGAAAGAAATTGAAGATTATTATCTTGAAAAGGACATACTAATGCATGTATACATACCTAGGAATCCTTAAGCTATAGTGACTTCCATACTTTGCATGCAGGCATACAGAGCGATCAGCACAAAGAAACGCAATTTTTGAATAATCGTCAGCAAGAATCTGTTCAAGAGAACTTTAGTATAAACAGAAACAGGATGAATCATAAACTAAACAACATATCCACCACAGAAACCAATCTAATGCAAATGTTGCATCAATGCAAAAGGTGAATAAATAAGATCTCAATATTGCAAAATGAGAAAAAATAATATCTTAATCTTGCACACGTTTAAATCACTTAAATGCTATATTGTGTCTGGAAAACATGTCATATAAACCATAGAGTACCTGAAAATCAACAATTTCAGACACGAGATGTCGTTCAAACTTCAATGACAATTCCCTCAGCTCAAAAACTTTAACTTGAGGAGGATAGATGCCTGGTAACAAAGTTAACAGTGAATTATAAACTTATAAAAACTCAACAATGTATACAATAAGTCTATCACAAATCTTAAATTTTTTAATCTAAGAATTAAAAGTCAAGGGAGAGAATAAATTATGTGACAAGAATGTTATAAAAAATGGTTTGATGATCAACCACAAAAGAACAAGGATATGTTGTTCATTTATTAATGTTGTTAGTAATTAGTATAAAAGTCTACTCAATAAGAAGATAAAATTCAAGAATTTTTTATCCCCTTTTCTCCTCATTCTCATCATTGATCAAAGCCTAAGTGGTTAGTAACTAAGTAAAGAAACTCTTCGATGAGATAGTAAAACAAAACAAACTAAAACATTGTCCTCCTACATTTACACATTTCAACGTAATTATGCATGTATTGAAACTCAGGACATTAACCCAAGAAATAAAGCTTGCTACTGATCTTGTGTGCTATTGCAATTTAAGAATTGAGCTATTTTGTTGTTTACTATGCATAGGATTAGAGTATCTTTAAAATCAAAACATCGTTAACTTTTTTACAGTGTTGAACAAGAAAAGTGGACTTCATTCGCACATTGACCATAGCCACTAGAAATTAGAACCACAACTGTGTAGCAATAAACTCAAATTGTGTTACATAGACCACAGGCACAAGAATCGATCTTCCTCTTTGCTTAGTAGATTTTGTACTCTTACCATTACAACCATTTTCCAGATTGAGTCAAATCATCTCGAATTTAGGTGCTACCCCTGCTAGAGGCTTTTATATCACAACAATGTTTGGGGGATCAATATGAGACAAAACACCAAGTAGCATGCTCATGTCAAACTACTTGAGACACATAAAAATGATTTACTTTATAGTAATCAGTTGACTTAATAGAAGCACTAAGTAAATTATTAGTGCATACTTAACCCTTGTAAAATCTTCGCATTAGGATAAATGTGTTGGATTCACTAGCTTTTACCCCTCTCTTCTTCACTAAGTGCCACAAACTACACCTCTCCTTGATGTACCGTAAACTCAGTCCTCACTATTAATCTTCAGAATCACACCATAGGATGGACTTTTTATGATATTACCAACTCCATCATTCAGTTGACCCAGTCACCAAGTAAGTTACTAATCTTTATTTAGTTATAATATCAATCAGTTAACTAGTCATACATTTACAGAACATTAATGACTTAGTAATTATCGAATCAGATCATAAAATGGACCAACCCAAGTAGTGTTGACAGCACTTTGTTCGTATGAGGGATCAATTTTACCACATCTTGATATGAAGTTCATGTAACATCTCATGGGCCCATACTTCCAGATTTGGGATCAAAATGAGAAGCTTCCCAAGGCCACCCATCCTAGAAACAATTGCTTCACACTAAGCATGCTTATCTTAGTTCATATGAAGATCCGAATCAACTACACCAAAAGACACCTCATTACTGAGAGCACATACTTAATCGACCCAAAAATATTTTCCCTGCTATCATGTGTGTTACAATTCATTCTTACCCCTAGAATTGCTTCCCAAAAGGTCAGCCATCCTATAATTGCTTCACAATAAGCACGCTTAACTTAGTTCATAGGAAGATCCAAGTCAACTCCACCCAAAGGCACTTTGTTACTGTGAGCACATACGTAATCGACCAAATCATATCTTCCATGCTATGATATGTTTCAATTCATTTTTACCCCTACAGCTTAAAAGATTGCCAAGAGTCACACCTTACACTTAATCTGACTTATCTTCCCTATCGATCACCCCCTGCTAGAGTTGGCAATATTAAACATAACTGAATAACATGATTTGACATGACCCAAATCACAACTATCAGATAAATATCAAAAGTGACGACACAAATTGATCAATTTATGAAGATAATTTATTATAATTGACACAAATTGACCCTCATCAGACCAGGTTGTTACAAACTTACAGTTAGTCACAGAAAAAAAACTGCTGCTGATACAGGAGCGAAAGAAAAACAGAATGTACATGTATGACTACATATGAACACGCTAATGAACGTTTTCTTATATGATTACACACATGTACATGAAATTAAAATAACAAATTAAGCTTTCTTTTCTACAAACAATCACCATCAGAGAAAATTGAGTAATTAAGTTACCTGAAGCCAACACGTAGTCACCATCAGGAGACACCTTTATTCTAGTAGTTGCAGTTTCAAATCTCAACTCCTGAATCAAATCCACCCTCTGCAGATAATCTGGCCATTGATTTGTAAAGACATATTTAATGGAACATATTTTTAAATTTGTCAAAAAATACTGTAAAAAAACACAAAGAATAAAATGTTTAACAGATCAATGAGCAAGATATATACTCAAACAATTCAACATTTGGATAACGATGAAACGCAAAAGGAGAAAGGAGATATCACGAAAACAAACCTTGGTCTTTGCGGAGGGCCCTAAGCTTCTTGGGAGGAAGCCAACTGGCTTCAGAACGATGACCCGAGAGGCAGTAGAGCTTCACACCATTGATGGATGTCGACTTGATTCCTCCCGCACCTCCTTTGGTGGCCATATTTGGAAGCCGGCGCGAGGCGGCGATCGAACAGACTTTGTGCAACGACAAACTAAGAGATAACCGAGGCGACGACAAACGAGGTGCGAGGCGACGATAAACCGAACAATTAGATTGGGAATTAGGGTTTAGGGTTCCAAGCGGCAACGATGAAGCAATGGAATTAGATTTATTTATTTAAAGCATGGCATAGCAGGGAGATTCGGACTGATCCGATTGGGATGTCGCCGGCGGTGCGCGGAGGAGAGGAGCGGCGGCCGGTCGGGTTGCTGATCCTGTTCGCGAGCGTGGGAAGGAAATTTAGGGTTTTAGACCAAACTGTTTAATTTTAATTTTAATTTAGAGAGACAGAAAGAGAGAATTATTTTCAATTTATAAAAAAAATAATAAAGCGATTAAATCGGTTTATTTTCCGCTATGAATTGATCAGAAAAACTCGATTCAAAAACACTTAACTTGGATTTGTAAAGGTCTGAACACTTGAATTATTATCAAAAAAAAAACACACTTAACTTTGCATCACACCTATTTGATGGATTTAATCCAAATCTAATTCAACTTTCCACTTAATATTAAATTCAATTTGATTTATTTTATTACATAAAATAAATTTAAAAATATTTTTAATACATCAAGAAATTCGATAGACGTTAACCAAAGAAATATGGTTGGTTGACCCAAGTAGATATTTTTAGTTGCATAACTTTTATAAGATAAGTTAATTTAACTCATAACTTTTAATGGGTTTACTTATATGTTTGCTTAGGTATTGGGCTAAATATGATCAAACATTTAAAAATAATTATTAGACTTTGTTTAAAATTTATTTCAATAATTGAAAAAAAAGATATTCATATTTTATTCATATGTAAAGGTTAGTTTTATTCATATTTTATATTGTCTTTAAGAGATTTTTTCCTAGCGTTCAAATTTCACCCGATTAATTACGGTCTTTACATTTTATTCACCTATTATTTAAATCCATAGTATAATTTATATACTTAGAGATAGGCCTATAGAATATTTATTTGTATTAAAATTGAAACTCTAATTTTCATATTTATTGTTTTAAATATTTTACTATTACAGCACAATACACATCCACTCTACGCTGCACGATCTATAATTTTCATAGCCTACGTGTCCGTGTTCTATTGCTTGTCATTCACCACCAAACTCGTATCCACATCGGATCTCGTCTTGAAGATGCACGTGCAAGTCATGCCGCCACGAAAGCTTCCCCGCGGTACGGTCACCGCCGTAGCGGTAGTGCCTGCACCGGTTTCTGATTCCCACAACGGTCATATGGCCGAGTCCATCGTTACGACTCCCAACGGTCGGAAATAGCTATATCTTCATCACCGCCCGATCCACATCGGACGGTCACATATCATCGCCTGGGCACGATGCTGGATAACCCACTTTTGCTAGCCGTTGGCGTTTTCTCCATGCCTTGGGACGAGTCCGTAGGATTCGCAGCAGCATAGGGCGGAAGGAGAAGCAGCGAAGGAGGTGGAGGAGAACGAAGACGACATTAGGATTTCCCTTTTTTTTTCTTCTTTATTTCTTCCAAAATGTTTTCAGAACTCGCATAGAAGATTGAAAAGCCTACACGTTGAAGTTTATCTTTTCCTTCGTTTCTTCTACTGTCGTTTTTGCCCTCTCTTCGTCCGATCATGGAGTCGGTGGTGATATCTGGCGGCGGCTCAGAGGCCTTTACCATGACCAGAGAATCCGCGCGAGCTTCGCTGTGGGATGTCCATGGCTCTGTGTTCGGCTCATCCTTTTAATGTTCCCAGTCAAAATTGGTTCGTGTTTTCAATTGTTCCAGCCATTCTTTGATTCTTTAGCATTCTTCAAAACCGTCTTTTCAAAGATATCATTCATTTTAACTACAAGTTTACAGTTCTTTTCTCTTGAAATCCTAACAAAGACATTTTGGGTTGTTTCTAAATTCTTGAAGCGTTCAAACATTTTCGTTAAGAAAAAAAAAAGATCAATAGGGAGGGGGGAAAAGTGGATAGATAGAGAAAAAATTGGATTTTTAAAGGCAAATTTGTGTTTTTTTGTATTTTGTTTTTGTAAGAAGCAAAGTTGGACGCGACGGTGGTAGAGGATGTTGGCTGGGTGCTCATCGACGTTGCTATCGCCGAGGCACAAGTTGAGGATCGACGCTTCCGTGCAGTTGCAATCTTGTCATTTCCATCTGCAGGAGAAGCCGATGGGTACCCAGCGACTCGACCTGCCGTGCGGCTTCTCCTCCCGCAAGGATCCCCTTCGGGTGGCGCTCTCTGTCGAGAAGCCGGCGGCCGACGCTCGGGGGAGCAACTGCTCCTTCAGGCGCCGCTCGTCTACCTCATCCATTGTCGCGCATGCACCATCATGGGGTGCGACCGAAGAAGTTCGCAGCGGAGTTTGGGCGCAGAGGAGGAGCTCGAAGAGATTCCATGACGGAGGCTCGTGCGACGACTACCGAACCAAGAGGACGAGGACAGCTGACGTGGAGGGCGAGGCATGGCTGCCTCAGCCCACTCAAGAACCCTCGTTTGGGGAGGATAAAGAGAAGGTGTTTCTTGTACCAAGTGCAGCAAGTTTTCCACTTCCCACTTCGTCGGGCCAAACTCTGGTGCCAGGATCCACTCGGCCGGAGAACGACTCCAACACAGGCGAAGAACCAAACAATGCGTCGCAGTCTGCTTCGAGTTCGTCCTCTGGCGCGTTTGCTACTTCTACCAAGGATTCTTCCAGCAATTTGAACTCCAGCGGTTTGGGAGGCGACGTAGGGAGTAGCCAGATGGAGCAGCAGCAGGGTGTGGAACTGGTGAGCCTGCTGACATCGTGCGTGGAGTCCATTACTTCTGGGAATTACGAAGCCATGAACTTTTTCTTAGCCAGGCTCGGGGATTTGGCAACCCCAACGGGCTCTCCCATTCACCGGTTGGTCGCCTACTACACCGAGGCCTTAGCATTCCGCGTGGTGAAGCACCGGCAGCACATTTTCTCCGTTGCTCCACCGAAATCCCTCCTTGACCCGGCCGAGGACGACAACGCCATTGCCCTACGAGTCCTCAACTGTGTAACTCCAGTCCTCCAATTTATCCACTTCACATTGAATGAGCGGCTGTTGCGGGCATTTGAAGGGAAGGATAGAGTGCACATAATAGATTTTGACATCAGGCATGGTCTTCAATGGCCGAGCTTGCTCCAGAGCTTAGCTTCCAGGCCTAATCCTCCAAACCACGTTAAGATCACCGGAGTGGGGGAGTCTAGGCAAGATCTTCAAGACGCAGGATGCGCTCTCACGAGGCTAGCAGAGTCGTTGCGCCTCCCTTTCGAGTTCCACCCAGTGGTTGACAGAATGGAAGATGTGAGACTCTGGATGCTTCATGTGAAGAGGGAGGAGTGTATTGCAGTGAATTGTGTTCTGGCGATGCACAAGGCACTGAGTGACGAGAGTGGGAAGGCCTTGGTGGATTTGTTGAGCCTGATAAGGAGTACAAACCCGGAAATTTTCATTATGGCAGAGCAAGAAGCAGATCACAATGCGCCAAAGTGGGAGGCAAGGCTTGCTAGATCACTTGGCTACTATGCGTCTCTATTCGACTCCATGGCCTACGTTCTGCCCAAGGAGAGCCATGCCAGGATCAAGGTGGAACAAGTGTTTGCTAAGGAGATCAGGAACATAGTTGCCTGTGAAGGAAACGAGAGGACCGAGCGGCACCAAACGTTCGGTAAGTGGAGGAAGATGATGGAGGAGGGTGGATTCGAATGCCTGAGCATCGGAGAAAGGGAGATGCTTCAGAGTAAGATGATTCTGAGAATGTACTCCTGTGATCAATACAACATCGAAAAGGAAGGTGAAGGTGATGGACTCACTCTCAATTGGTTGGATCAGCCTCTGTACACAGTTTCTGCATGGGCTCCTACAGATGCAGCAGGTACCTCCACTTCTCACCCAAATTTGGAGCTCCATGGATGAATTTGTCCTCTCGTGTTTAAGAACTCACTAGTCAGATACATACATTCTTTTTAATAGTGTTCCAGATAGAAAAGTCATAATATTCTTTTGCATTTACAGAAGAGAAAAGATAGACATTCTTTATTCTTTTGTTGCTGAGACTTAGCATATATGTTACAGTAATTCAAAAGTGATTGTAGAATAGTGTTTCTGGGCAGATTGTTTGTTGCTGTTTTGGTTAGAAGTTGAAGATATGTATCTATTCATTGATCATTTCCTACACTGCAATGTAACTGGAGTAGAATCAGAATACTATTAGCATCATTTGCTTGAGTTTATGTCAATTTTTGCAGCTTCCATAAATTGCACCTGTTTTTCCCGTATTGTCTCCTACTAAAGGATAACTCTAAAAAAGGAAAATCTACAAATGTTCATGACGTGGGGGAAATCCGACGCTGCTGCTGGACACAGATTGGCAATGGCTCAAAAAAAGTCACGCAGTCTCTCTATTGTTTAAGTTAGATTTAGTGGCGGAGCTCACGAGAGAAAGATGGGTGGAAAAGAGTGTACTAGTCTAAGGGAGCATGCCCAAATATAGCTTCAGATGATATGATGGGTGGAAAAGCATACCTAGGTAAAACATGGTACTAGAAGGGACATGATAGAGAATATGACTTAAGATGATATGATACGTGAGAGACACTACCTATGAAGGACATACCATATTCAGATATGACCATAAATAGGTGGGATGGAAAGGAATGCTTGGGACTTAGAGTAGCTCAATCAAGAATGATTTAGTTAAGTGAAGTGACTCAGTACTTGATTTATCTTTCTTTATTAAGATGTGGAACCGATGACTATTGATGCTTGATGTGAATGTAATCACTCTTTGCATCAAAAAATGACTAACTTGTCCCACCAAATGTGACTCAATTCGAAGCGGTTCGATAGAGAGTGATTCAGCTCGGAGTGGCTCGGTTTAGAGTGGCTCATCTAGAAGTGACTTAGCTTTGATTGGTTCGAGAGTGACTTAACTTATGATTGGTTCACGTTGGAATGACTCAACCCAAATTGACTGGACTATGAATGCTCAACTAAAACTGCTTGTCCAAGAGTGAGCTCAAACTGACTCGACCAAGAGTGATTTGACTAGGTGTGAGCTCAAACTAACTTGACCTAAAGTGATTAGGCTGAGACTTAACTAAATATGGACCAACTCAATTTGAATTGGCTTGGTTTGAACTGACTCAACTCAATTTGACTTGACTTGGAGAGACCCAGCTTGACCTAGAGTGACTCATCAAGGTGTGACTCGACCTAAAGTGACCTAGCCTGGGTTGACATTGACTTAACTCAGCATGACTTAGTTCTGACTCAACTTAGAATGAGTAGACCAGTAGTCAGATTTGACCCAACTTTGATCCAGCTTAGAATGACTTAGGATGCCCACTTAGAATGAGTAGTCAGATTTGACCCAACTTTGATCCATTTCAGAATGACTTAGGAGGTTGGGCCTTTAGGTCTATGACATACGGTGTATATATATATCATTTTTAACTCGTTTACCATGTCGTTAAACTTTGGCTTGTGAAGGCTTTTTACTAAGGTGTCAATATCATGTGGACAATCTCTTTATAAATTTTTCTTTGATGGCGGTCCACTTATATGTGTTTCATTAGATCGTGATGATGAATCGAACAATGTTAGTCATTAGAGCATTTTACGAAAGTCATTAGAGATTTAAATTCATCTAGTACGTAATTTTCCGAGCCATATCCTCTCAAATATCATATATGTAAGTGTTTAAAATTATACCTTTTCAAAATCAAGGCAGGTAGGCTGGTAGGGTAGTGAATACTTTTACTTTCTTTATCCATTAAGAGAACCATAATTAATCAAGATTGAAAATTATAAGCCAGGTCAGAATTTCAATTTAGAACAATACCATTTCATTACCATATTTTACCTTACTAATATATTTCAATACTTAATTAATCGAACTATTAATAATAATATAAATTATAGATAGTTATATATTTAATACTTAGTTAGATCATTAAGAGACGTACCATCTTCAATTTTTAGAATTAAAAATGTTTATAATCATTTGGTTTTGATTCTTATAAATGTTTATAACCATTTAATTTTTATCCTTAATTACTTGTAAAATTTATGCCACACTTTTATGGGCATTTGATAAGAAGAGCATTAGATATGATTTGTTTATATTTGATATGATAAATCCCCAAAAGAAACTATATATCGGATGTGGTAAAATAATTTAAAATTTAAATTCATGATTTTATTTAGTTTACATAATTATAATTATTAAACGGATGAAAAATAAAAAATATTTATTTATTTTTTCAAATTTAGAGATTTAAATAATTGTATTTTAGGTTGTAGCTTAAAATTTGTAATTAAATTTACTTAATTTTATAATAATATAAGTTTTAAAATTGGAAATATATAAAATTTGATTTTGAATTGAATCTAAATCTAAAATTTTGATTTTATATGATAAACTCATATTAAAATTTGAAAATAGAAATTTTTAAAAGATCAATATTGTCTAATCAGCATCTAAGGAAACAAATTAAAATAGTAAAAAAATATAAATATAATTTTGTTGTTTAATTACATATTTTTTATTTCATTAAAATAGTGTATCAAATCATAATTATTTGTGCATTTAATTCACAAAAAATCCGTCAATGTTAAAATATCAGATTTTATCCTATTTAACTTTTTAAATTAATTTTCCTTTATTATTTTTATACAAGTTTAGGTTAGATTCGTTCCAAAAACAACCGCAGCCGCCCCCGACCGCCTGCTCGTCTGTGTCCATCCGCGGCCGCTCACCGCCGTCTCCCGCTGCTAGAGACACCCGTGACCGCCCCTCGCCTGCAGCAACCGACGCAATCGCGCCCGGTAACCTCTTCCTGCTTGAGATACGTTGCTAATATCAGTGTCTCCTTGTCTAGCGATACCATGGGAAAAGGCACAATGGGAATGGAAACCAAAAAATCCATGAAGGATAGTACGAGGGAACCTGGTGAGCGAGATAAAGGAATTTTTGAAAAGGTAATACAAGAGTAATCCGTGCTTTCAGACATTTTACATTTTTTTTTCATTTAATTGTTTAGTTATGATTATTCTGACTTCTCTTCACTTTTCCAGAAAAAAGAGAAATTGGAATATGAGGATATGACTATCGAAGAGATCCTAAGGGCTCGAGCTGATGGCTCGTCCAGCAGAGTAATCCGTGCTTTCAGACATTTCACATTTTGTTTCCATTTAATTGTTTAATTATGAGTCTTTTGACTTCTCTTCACTTTTCCAGAAAAAAGAGAAATTGGAATATGAAGATATGACTATCGAAGAGATCCTAAGAGCTCGAGCTGATGGCTCGCACAGCGCCAATACCTCCAATGTTATCCGAAAGAAATTTCCTCGTGCTAACAAGAATAGGTTATCCATTTTCCCCCTTTCATTCTATAACTTATACTGTTAATTATACAAATTTATTTTGACTTTTCTGTTTTTTTAATTAGCCCAATGGAGATGAGTAGCAAAGTGTGGGTTCCGACATATAGGGAGGTCATCCAAGTACCCAAAAAGGTGAATTTTGTAATATTATAGGTTGAGTTTATACAATTAATTTTCCCGCTAATCAACTAATCTGTAGTGCTTTTGGAAATTAGGACTATTAAAAGTGTTTTGTAACATTATTGATATTTGCATAATCTTATATAATAATGCTCTTACATTACAATAATGTGTTTTATTAGTATTATGCAAGTTTGAAGTCATAAAATATTATTGGCAAATCATAATATATAAAGAAGTCTGTCAACTATTTGAACGTAGCTTGCCTCAATCTTGCACGATGATTCCTTAGACCTTACTTGTTGACTCACTTGATCAAATATATAAAATTTTCCTATTCTTTTCATCCTAACACACTGATTAGATACTATACATACTACATACTATTACTACTTTATGAATGATGGCTGTCAACATCTCAATTGTTTAGGGAGACAGTGGTTAAACTTTATCCACATAACAGAGAAGATGGTTCTCACAGGTAAACTATAAGGCCCTATTTTTGTTGCCTATTAAAGAAGGAAACAACTATGGAAAGAAAGAAGCTAAGGAAAAAACTTGTAGGATAAATATTGCTAGATATTTTGCTCTTAAATTTAAAAGGGAGACACACTTAAATTTAAAATTTTATTTTCACAAGTAAAAAAAAATGAAGGGGAGTTTTGGTGTAACGGTAAAATTGCTGTGTGAGCTGATGGTTATGTGTTCGAGTTGCGGAAACTACCTCTTGCAATGCAGGTAGAGTACAATAGGCCTTTCCACGGGATCCCGTATTAGTAGGAGTTTCGTGTATCAGGCTGCCTTTTTTATACTTAAAAAAATAAATTTGTAAAATGAGTAATAATTTAATTTAAGGCCATATTTGAGCTCTACCATACACAAAAGTGGAATTTCCACTCAAATTGGATAAAAGCAACATGCAGAAAAATTGGTGAAAGATTTCCTAGCCTTTCTATTACCTTATTCTTTTGGATATCCGTGGCTTGATGGAAATACACCCTAAATGTGGAGTAGTGTTACTGTAAATGTCAAGTGTTTTGTTTTTTTTCATCTGTACATTGCTTCTTTCTTTACGGGAGCAACGCTTCACTTCAGTAATAATATTTGCTTCACTACTGATACTAGTCTTGTCTCATTATAATCCACGTTACAAGTTGTAACCAGATGTGCTTTAGTATATTTTTACCGCTAAAATGCTAAAACTAGTTACTGATATGCATAGGTTCCACCTCCAGTAACTTCCAAACTTATTCTAGCAGAAATACATGCGTAACTATTTGTATAATTACTTTTGTCAATCCTTAATTTGACATATCAATTTCTCCTAGCCTGCTTTTGGAGGTGTTTAAATGCCTAGCCATTTCAATTCATTTGCAATACTTCCTTGTTTTGAAACTATATGATGTTTACCTTAAGGTTATATCTTATATAGTTTTCTGCAAAAATGGTTTTTAGGTGGGTAGTATTGACCACTTGTTGCAATGCCATCGGATGATCCCTACATATATTGCCGATGGTGAATACTGAATAGTATGTGAACACAGGTTAATCCATGGTAAAACGTAGAGCCAATCATTGCCTCCATGTGGTGGAGGACCATTGGAGGGATGTTAAGAGCTTATAAAAGGATAATGCTATAGTAACTAGGTAATGCTATAATAACTAGGGTAGCATTTCCAAACCTTTCTAGAAGTTTTCAATCATCACAAAACTCCCATGGGGGATCCTTGCAGATCCCTTACAACCTTTAGCAGCATTTATAGAGAGAGTGGGACAAAAGGAGACACATTCCCTTGGGTTAATTTTGTATCAAACCCAAGCTAGAAATTCCAACCCTCATTCCACCAATCAATGACTCAATTGGTGTCTCTTGGATAACCTCACCAAGCTTTAAGCAAGATAAAGTTCACTGTAAGGCAACCCACCACCTTGATCAAACTCTAGTTAGTTTTGTAGCACGCCCATTAGACCATATCCACCTCAACTTGACTCAATTGAATCATGGTCCATCTCGACCAAAGTGCATCGACCTCAGGCAATCTGAATGAGATCAAATCTCACTTGTCTGACCTCAAAACACTTCTTGCACTCATATGGATGCAAGTTCCTGACTGAGGTCTGAGCCATATTAATATCATGATTGGCAGAATTCTATAATATGCTGTGGAACATCCTTAACAAGATTCAATAAAAGAAAAATTGTAGATACCAAACCTGCTAGTATATGTTCGAGTCATTGACCATAGATTTTGTTTTTGGTTCCTTGGCATAGATGAATTATTATAGGAGATAGCTACTTTTGTGAAACAACCCAGTTTCCACAAAAGAAACATGGGTGATACTAGATCTTTTAGTATATGTTGAAGGCATTAACAATATATTTTGGTTTTGTTCCCTGTCACAGACGAATGATTTTACAAAATAACTATTTTAATTGTATTTGAATATGTAAAAGAAAGATTCACCACTAAGTTGAACATATGTTTGATGGTTAATAATTCACTGTTATACGACTATTTTCCATGTAGTATTGCCCTTCCTTGAGGTTAGATATCTATGGGTTCAAGAAAAACAAATGACCAACTGGTATCTGTTAAAGGCACTAGCCGTAGAATTTGGTTTTGCATCTTTGTTTCAGATGATTATTCAATCTTTGGAAATGGCTAAATAGTTAAATGTTGGACTGTTATATGTGGTGATTAACACAATCCTGTTCCTAGAGGTATTTTGCATGAAGTTACCTCTTAATCAATTTATGTCTTTGGAACTGTTATCTAAGAACATTTATTGGTTATTCACAGCTTGTGAGAGATCCACGGTTTGATTCTTTATCCCAAGGAACTTTTGACCCCGAAGGGTACGTCTTTTATTTTTTTTATTCTTTATATTTGTTTTGGTTGTTGCTTTTGTGTGTGCATGCATTCAGTATAGTTTACAAAGATTGGATGATTCTCTTGGATACATGTGTACACCAAAAGTATAATCATCTTCTTCGAACACATAAGTGACTTGGATGTTTGAAATATAAACTGCTTTCATGATATGTGATTCTTGGTATCCAAGAATAGCATAAGCTCGATCAATTTTTTTTCTCTGTCTATTTGTCTTAGCTTGACTCCGAATTATAGTTCTGGTCCAAGTTATGATTTCCATTCCTTTTTGGATGCCCTTCTTAATTCTTTAAAATCCATTAAAGAATGAAGGGGATGAAGAATAGCAGTGGAAAGCTCAAAGTCATTCAAGAAAAAAATGATTTAGCGACTCAATGAAAGCTAAATCTTTCTATGCTGCATCAATTTTCTGTTTAAGTTTTTGTTGTTTAATAACATTATTTCTTTTAGCTTAATAACATTATTATTTAATCTTTTGTGCTTTTTTTTTGCCGCAACAACAGATTTAGAAAACGTTACAGTTTCCTGGTTGAAGAAGAATATCCTAAAGAGAAAGAGGTAATTCTTTTTTATGATTAACATTTCAACTTACCTTTCACTCAACTTTAATTTCATTTTGTGATGTCGTAAATTTGTATTTTTACAGCGACTTAAAAAGTTGATCAAGAAGTCCAAGGACCCAAATGTCATTGAGGAATCAACGAACCAATTATCTTTGATAGTAAGTTCTTTTACAAAGAAACATAATCTTAAAAGATAAATATTACTCGATTATTCCATTAGTATTTTTTTATTGCATTACTATTGTTCTCTTACTAAGTTATCTTGAATTTCTCCTAGAAAAAGGAAAACGAATATGCATTTGTCTTGGAGATAGTTTCTCATTTTATTTAATCGTCTTCCATTTATTTCAAATTAAAATATATTTTTAAGTAATTGGTAGTATGTTAACTCAGCATCTTTAATCTATATGTCTAATCTTGGTCCTAGAGGCTAGCCACTCGTCACAGAGTAGACTAGCTTATCAGATTGGTTTTACTTGATTTTGACATTCATAGCACAAGTATGATTGATTATGCTCATTGATCACTTGTGCACAAGTCTTGTTTATTTAAGATTGGTTGGCCATCCTATGTTGGATGGACTACTATCATCCCTCTTGTTTGTTTCTGCGCTTGGCTACTTGAAGATGTTAGGGTTGTGAATCTCAGCGTAGAGTTGTCAACTTTAGTGGTATCTTGGGGCTATAGAAGTCAATCTTGGTGATTTCTTGGGGTTTATATTCAGTGTCTCACCTTAGACAAACCATAGTTGCCTCTGAGTTCTATCTCTAATTATCTTTTGTTTCATAATTTCTTTTTCTTTAACATACATGCAATCTTTTGGTTGATATCAATTACATGCAAAATATCTCCAACACCTTCAACACTCTCAAGCAACAAAAAATAGGAAAAAAAACTGCATTAGTTCTTATAAAGGCATTCTTGTTGTCACACTAATAAAGAAGCTGACCCGTGGGTGTATCTTGTGGTGTTCAGTTGAAACAAACTTGCATGAGAGCTGACATCTAAACTCTCAAACCCTAAACCCTCAACACCAGTCACTTTGGCTTATTTTTCACTATTTTATTTTGTGTTTCATTATATTTTTTAAATTTATTATCAAAAGTACTTTGCTTAGTCCCTATAACGTCAATCTTTTAAAAAAATAGATGAAAATTGTGATCACACTTATGATCTTACAATAACATATGATTGCTAATATATTTTTTTAAGAAAAGAGAAGAACACACGTTCAAAAGCAGGAATAATAAATCACAAATTAACTTTCATATGGGTAGAAAGAAGGATAAAAAAATTTGTAAAGATGGCAAGATTATCCCTGGAGAAAACTTAACTACCCAATATAAGTTAGTAGTATTGGATATACCTCTCAAGCGTAGTATTAATAGAAGGAAAATATGCGACTCTTAAAATTAACTGGTGGAAGTTAAAGGATAGAAAACGAAACATATTTAAAGAGAGGGTAGGAGTCAAAGGGATGAGATAAAATGGTATCAAAGTTAAAAATAGTGATCAAAAGTATAGTCAGTGAGTCAAATGGACGTGCACCATCAAGTAAAGAATCGTGGTGGTGGAATGAGAAAATACAAGAGAAAGTGAAGGAAAAACGAACAACCTATAAGGTATTATCTACTTGTAAGAATGAAGAAAATTTTAAAAAATATACATTAGCTAAGAAATAGGTCAAGAAAGAAGTGAATGAAGTTAAAAATGAAACTTTTAAATATTTATATCGAAAATTGAATACAAAAGAAAGGGTAAAAGATATTTTCAGAATAGCTAAAGCGAGAGAGGAATATGAGATTTTATTCAAATAAAATGTATTAAAGATGACTGCAATAGAGTACTAGTAAATGATGAGGAAATAAAATAGTGATGGAAGATATATTTTCATCAACTTTTTAATGAAAGTTTAGATGATCAATTTAACTTATGTACTAGAAGTAGGTAAATGAGTATAAAAATTTAAATTTTTATTATAAAAATCAAACTTCAAAAGTAAACAGGCTTTAAATGGGATGCAAAATGGAAAAGTAGTTAGATCAGATAATGTTCCAATAGAGGTGTGCAAGTGCCTAGGAAAATAAGATATTGAATGACTTATAAAGTTATTCAACTTGATATTAAAAATTAAAACAATGTCCGTGGAGGGTAAGTACTTTAATTCTTTTATATAAGAATAAAGGAGATCTACAAAATTGTGCAAACTATAGGGATATAAACTAATGAGTCATACCATCAAACTTTGGGAAAAAGTAATAAAAAAAGACTAAGAAAGGAGACCACGGTGACTGAAAATCAATTTGGATTTATGCCTGAAAGGTCGACAAAAAAAGTTATACATCTTTTCAGACAACTAATTAAAAAGTACCGGGAACAGAAGCAAGATTTACATATAGTATTCGTTGACTTAGAAAAAGTTTATGATAAAATCTCAAGGAAAATGATATAGAGAATTTTAAAAAGAGAGGTATCAATATAGCGTATATTGAATTAATTAATGTATATATGAGAAAATAATGACAATAGTGAAAACTTCAGGTGGATTAATTGAAGCGTTCCTTATTAAAGTAGGGTATCAGCTCTGAGTCCCTATTGCTAATTATAAACGAACTCACTGGGTACATTCAAGACATGGTACTACAGTATCTGCTATTTGCAGATGATATTGTATTAGTGGATGAGACACAGGAAGGAGTAAATCCTAAACTTTAATTTTGACGAAAAATGTTAAAAGTGAAAGGTTTTAAGTTTAGTAGAGCAAAAATAGAATATATAGAATTTAAGTTTAGTAATATTAGACGTAATGAGACAATTGTTAAGATAGAAGATGTTGAGTTATCTGTAATTGAGAGTTTTAAATATTTAAGATTATTTCTACAAAAGGATGTAGGGATTGAGAGATGTTTTACATAGAATACAAATGGGATGGTTGAAATAGAGGAAAGCGTTAGATGTTCTTTGTAATCCTAAAATATATCTAAAACTTAAAGGATAATTTTATAAAACGACGGTTAGACCTGCTATATTATATGAAACTGAATGTTGGACTATGATTTGAACATATGAATAAAAGATGAAAGTTGTAGAGATGAGGATGTTAAGATGAATGTGCGGATATATAAGGATGGACAAGATAAAAAATGAAAATATTAGAGAGAGTCGGAGTTGCACCTATTGAAGGAAAACCCAAAGAGACACGATTAAGATGATACAAATATGTATGAAGACGACTAATAAATATTTTAGTTAGGCAATATGAAACTATGACAAATATGCATATCAAATGATGAAGAGAAAGACCAAAAAAGATTTGATTAGCAACAATAAAATAATATAAAATTTATTTAAATATAAATAATAATATAATAAGGGATAGAGTTCAATGATATAGAAGGATTCATATAGCCGACCTCACCTAATGAGATAAAGTTTGGTTGTTATTGTTGACAGTTTCTTGATATATTCCTTAGTGGGGCCAACCTTACAATATCAGAGAGGTTTAATTTTTATCATGGACATACAAAATCACCTCATTATATTTAAAAAACAGTTTTTTTTCGAAATATTGACATTTGGAGCCTTTATAGTGGAATTCATATATTGACATTTTTTTTTTTATCCACTATGCAAAGATGATCAATTGAAGAGGAGTCTTGACGCATGGTAAAATTGCTGCTATATGATCTAGAGATTACGAGTTTGAGTGTCGAAAATAACCTCTTACAAAGCAGGGTAAGATTGCATATAATAGAATATTTCTCGGGATCTTGCATTGACGGAGTTTTATGCACTGATCTTTTTTTTTTTTTTTACATGGATGATTAATTAATAAATATGTCAAGGCATATGTGAACATCCTCATGATTAAAGTTGTCAATTTATATCATTGTATCGACATATTTCTTTCTTGTTATTTCAGTTCTCATGTATTTCTTTGCAAACTTACTTTGATGACCGAAAGGTCGTATTACTGTCCATTTCAAACTTGTTATTATTCAGGATAAACGTATAAAGTCATGGTTTGGGAAGAGCCCAGAGTCTAAAATATTGTCCGAGCACATAAAGAAAGAAAGGGAAGCAGCAAAGAAAGGGAAACGGCCTTATTACTTGAAAAAATGTGAGTCTACTTTCTCAGTTAAATCTTGTTTTCTTTTGTCAGCATGCATACCTCAATAGCTGAAATTCAACATGTATTCAACTATGTGCGCTGGAATATTTAGATTATGTTACATCCCTCCCTTCTCAAAATTTGCATTTTATGTGATATCTATCATCTAACTTGTCATTTGTTTTGCAGCGGAAATTCGAGAAAGAAAGCTGATAAAGAAGTACAATGAACTGAAGGTATTATCCTCATTAAATTGATTTACAGTAAACCTTCACATATCACAGTAAACTGCAATTGTGTTAATCACAGGCTGTAGGAAAGCTGGATTCCTATATTGAGAAAAGGCAGAAAAGAAACGCCTCTAAAGATCATCGTTATATGCCGTATCGGAGATCCGATGAAAATACACGAGAATAACCTTTTTCAGTGAATATTTTCACCGTAATGGGTTAGATTTGAAACTGCCTTGGACTTCAATTGTTGGGCTAAGGGTAATGGGTTAGATGGGCTGAGCTGCACTGTAAAATAATGTATTGGTTTCAATTGTAACTGCATTGTAAAATAATGTATTGGTTTCAATTGTTGAACTGCACAGGGCTTCAGTGAGATTTTAGCAATCATTTGCAGTGACTGCACTTAAAATCTCTATTTTGTGCACGAATTCATGTTCTTAGACTTATTTTTCTTTATGGAAAAGGAAAATTATATTAAATTCAATTCGGATTTGTTTAAATTTGGAGGATTTACATACTACATGAATTTCAGTTTGCTTTGCAGAGAAGAACTAAAACCCGAGCTGAATACATAGATTTAGGTATGCGAGTCTGTAGTATTGGCCTGAAATTTAATTAAAATGCATGAGATTGTGTTGACTTAGAATAATTTCAACATTTAAATATATGTTACATTTTCTTTAAAAAATTTGTATGATCGTCTATTAACAAAATTAACTGGTCCTCGGTTCTAGATTGAAAATAAAAAAAAGAAATTCTAGATAAAACATCTTTTAAGTGATTTGGATTTGATATCAGGATTGTATTTGGAACGGTTTGATAGTTTAGTGACACTTAACTTTTAAAGTTGAGTATGGTTCAGGTTTAGAAATGGACTACTATAATAGAAAGATAGAATATTTTCACATTTAAAATGGATAAATTATATTATATTGAATTACAAATTAAAATATTATAAATATTATTAAATTATAAATTAAAATGAATAAAGTAAATTTATTTTAAGGAAAGCCTTTTTTTTTTCCTTTATGTTAACATTCAGATTATATTTAAGTTTATTTATGTATTTTTTTTTCTAAATAGGAGATAAAGGAACTCTTTTAAATAGGAGATTAAATTAAAACTGAACAAATAAAATTTTTTTTGAACTAATCAAACGAACTCATTTTCTAATAAAAATTAAATAAAATGAATTAATAAAATATTAATTAATATAATTTTTTATCAAATTAATCAAATTATGATGTTAATTTTAAAAAATTAACACCACAGCAACAAGATAATTAAAATTGAAATAAAAATAATTAATTAAAAAATAATTAACTATCCCGCAAAACTCTTATATAGCAATGATAAATGGGATTAAAGATAAAGTTTTTTATAAACAAATATAAAAATAAATAATTTAAATAAAAATATATAATAGAGTTTATACCGTATACTGAACCAGTCTATTATGCATATAAATGCTATTAGTTTGTTTATTAAAAATTTTATAAAGGAATTTTCTATCTAGCTCTGCTATGTTAAATATTTATCTAATTTATAAAATTTATATTGTTTTAACATATTATCAATACTTTTATTTTAAATACATTTAAATAAAAAAATTACAATTAAAATTTAGATAGATTAATAAATAATTTTATCCATAAATTTCTTATACAAATTATTTATGTTAATAAATTAATTTTATTAATATCAAAGTTTATGTATTGTATATATTTTTAACTATCAAATAATATTTAATAATTAATATAGCGTTCTTTCACTCTTCTTTCTTTTCTTCAGATTAATTTCACTTGGTCTTGTAATTAGCAATCTCATATATTGTTTAATTAGCTTGCGCGGAAGATAATTTCAAAAAAAAAAATAATGTACCAAAACACAAAGAGCAAAATGTTTGACTAAACAAATGTTTACCACTTACATCTGAATAATGAAGAAACGCAACAGAAGAAAGGAGATATTAGGAAACAAACTTGGGTGTTTGCGTTGGGGCCCTTAATTAATTTAATTTATAAATCTGAGTAAGTTGAGTTTGCGACGAACTATACTGATGGCATACGTTGCGTTTTGCTTGGTTGTCATTCTGTATCCTGTTTGCACGTCCACATCGGATCTCATCCACATTGGATCTCGTCTCGAAGTTGCACGTGCGAGTGACGAAAGCTTCCCCGCGGTACGGTCACCGCCGTAACGTTAGTCCCTATTCACCGATTTTTGATTCCATTCAACGGTCATTTCCGTCGAGTCCATCGTTACGACTCCCAACGGTCAGAAATAGCCACAGCTTCATCACCGCCTGATCCACATCGGACGGTCAAACATCATCGCCAGGGCACGGTCCCGTGTATTCCACTTTTTCTAGCCGTTGGCGTTTTCTCCTTGCCTTGGTCGACCCGTAGGATTCGCAGCAGCATAGGGCGGAAGCAGAAGCAGCGAAGGAGGAGGTGGAGGAGGAAAACGAAGACGACATTAGGATTTCCATTTTTTTTATTCTTTATTTTTTCCAAAATGTTTTCCGAATTCGCATACAAGATTGAAAATCCTACACATTGAAAGTTTATCTTTTCCTTGATTTCTTGTACTGTTGATTTTGCTCTCTCTTCGTCCGATCATGGAGCTGGTGGTGATATCTGGCGGTGGCTCAGAGGCCTTTACCATGGCCAGAGAATCCGTGCGAACTTCGCTGTGGGTTGTCCATGGCTCTGTGTTCGGCTTCTCCTTTTAATGTTCCCGACTCAAGATTGGTTCGTGTTTTCAATTGTTCCAACTATTCTTTGATTCTTTAGCAGGTTTCAAATTCAAAGATCTTATTCTTTTTAATTATAAGTTTGCAATTCTTTTTAACTACGTGTTTTCATTTTGATTTGTTTCTAATTTCTTGAAGCGTTTAAACATTTTCATTCTGAATGGAAAGAAGAAAATTGATCAACAGGAAGAAAAAAAGATGTTTGGATAGATAGATAGGGAAAAAAAAAGGATTTTTAAAGGTAAATTTGTGTTTTTTGATATTTTTTTTGTAAGAAGCAACGTTGGACGCGACGGTGGTAGAGGATGTTGGCTGGGTGCTCATCGACGTTGCTGTCGCCGAGGCACAAGTTGAGGATCGACGCTTCCGTACAGTTGCAATCTTGTCATTTCCATCTGCAGGAGAAGCCGATGGGTACCCAGCGACTCGACCTGCCGTGCGGCTTCTCCTCCCGCAAGGATCCCCTTCGGGTGGTGCTCTCTGTCGAGAAGCCGGCGGCCGACGCTCGGGGGAGCAACTGCTCCTTCAGGCGCCGCTCGTCTACCCCATCCATTGTCGCGCATGCACCATCATGGGGCGCAACCGAAGAAGCT
Source organism: Curcuma longa (assembly GCF_044706935.1). Lineage (NCBI taxonomy): Eukaryota > Viridiplantae > Streptophyta > Magnoliopsida > Zingiberales > Zingiberaceae > Curcuma > Curcuma longa. The sequence continues at coordinate 8,087,211 of NC_133864.1, read as the reverse complement.
CGCAGCGGAGTTTGGGTGCAGAGGAGGAGCTCGAAGAGGTTCCATGACGAGGGCTCGTGCGACGACTACCGAGCCAAGAGGACGAGGACAGATGACATGGAGGGCGAGGCATGGCTGCCTCAGTCCACTCAAGAACCCTCGTTTGGGGAGGAGGAAGAGAAGGTATTTCTGGTACCAAGTGCAGCAAGTTTTCCACTTCCCACTTCGTCGGGCCAAACTCTGGTGCCAGGATCCACTCAGCCGGAGAACGACTCCAACACAGGCGAAGAACCAAACAATGCGTCGCAGTCTGCTTCGAGTTCGTCCTCTGGCGCGTTTGCTACTTCTACCAAGGATTCTTCCAGCAATTTGAACTCCAGCGGTGTGGTAGGCGACGGAGGTAGTAGCCAGATGGAGCAGCAGCAGGGTATGGAACTGGTGAGCCTGCTGACATCATGCGTGGAGTCCATTAGCTCTGGGAATTACGAAGCCATGAATTTTTTCTTAGCCAGACTCGGGGATTTGGCAACCCCAACGGGCTCTCCCATTCACCGGTTGGTCGCCTATTACACCGAGGCCTTAACACTCCGCGTGGTAAAGCACCGGCAGCACATCTTCTCCGTTGCTCCACCGAAGGCCCTCCTTGACCCGTCCGAGGACGACAACGCCATTACCCTACGAGTCCTCAATTGTGTAACTCCAGTCTTCCAATTTATCCACTTCACATTGAATGAGCGGCTGTTGCGAGCATTTGAAGGAAAGAATAGAGTGCACATAATAGATTTCGACATCAGGCAAGGTCTTCAATGGCCGAGCTTGCTCCAGAGCTTAGCTTCCAGGCCTAATCCTCCAAACCACGTTAAGATCACCGGAGTGGGGGAGTCAAGGCAAGATCTTCAAGACGCAGGATGCGCTCTCACGAGGCTAGCAGAGTCGTTGCGCCTCCCTTTCGAGTTCCACTCAGTGGTTGATAGAATGGAAGATGTGAGGCTCTGGATGCTTCATGTGAAGAGGGAGGAGTGTGTTGCAGTGAATTGTGTTCTAGCCATGCACGAGGCTCTCAGTGACGAGAGTGGGAAGGCCTTGGTGGATTTGTTGAGCCTGATAAGGAGCACAAACCCGGAAATTTTCGTTATGGCAGAGCAAGAAGCAGATCACAATGCGGCAGAGTGGGAGGCAAGGCTTGCTAGATCACTTGGCTACTATGCGTCTCTATTCGACTCCATGGACTACGTTCTGCCCAAGGAGAGCCATTGCAGGATCAAGGTGGAACAAGTGTTTGCTAAGGAGATTAGGAACATAGTTGCTTGTGAAGGAAACGAGAGGACCGAGCGGCACCAAATGTTCGATAACTGGAGGAAGAAGATGGAGGAGGGTGGATTCTCATGCCTGGGCGTTGGAGAAAGGGAGATGCTTCAGAGTAAGATGATACTGAGAATGCACTCCTGTGATCAATACAACATAGAAAAGCAAGGTGAAGGTGATGGACTCACTCTCAAGTGGTTGGATCAGCCTCTGTACACAGTTTCTGCATGGGCTCCTACAGATGCTGCAGGTACCTCCACATCTCACCCAAATTTGGAGCTTCATGGATGAATTTATTCTATCTCATGTCCAAAACTCACAAATCAGATACATACATTCTTTTTCATACTGATCCAGATAGAAAAGTTATAATATTCTTTTGCATTACAGAAAATAGACATTCTTTATTCTTTTGTTGCATGCCTGTTAGATGGTTGTAGATTAGTGTTCCTCAGCAGATTATTTGTAGCTGCTTTAATCTTTGATCATTTCCTCATGTGCAGTGTAACTGAAGTAGTAGACCAGAATATAATTTTCATTATTTGCTTGAATTCGTGTCAGCTTCCATAAATTTACATAAGTTTTCCTTGTCTTGATTCTAATCAATCTTAAACCTCAAAGTGTTTTTGTTTGGTAGTTTACTAATTATCAATTGCATTATTTTTTTTTCAGTGTCTTATGATGAAAATTTTAATAGTTACTCTCTAATATATTCTCTAAGTGCTTGCTCAAATGATTTGCTTACTTGGGAATATTGTTCGCTAATGTCTATAAAACTAGTTTCAGTAAATCCATTTATTAATTGAAAATGTAATTTTGAAAGATTTATATAGTACCAGAAAAACAAAGATACAATTCCCCAAAACTTTAATATTCAGTAGATATATATATATTTAATATGTGTGTTTTTTAAAAAAATGCAAATGGATATCATAAATAAACTCTAATTACAATTCATACATGTTTGGTATATAAATTAATACTTCTTTTTTATGTTCCATATTATATTTTATTGTCTAATTTTCTTATTATTATTTATCTAATATTAATGGATACCTGCAAGCAAATTGCATTTACAAATTTACCTCTTTCACACTATATTTTAAAATATGTGTTGTAAATTTCTTTATATCATTCTTAATGCAATGGATCAATCTGAAACACACTATTCATAATTTATATGTTTAGCACTATTTACCATAAAAATAACTTTAAATTCCCTCGTTTTATTTTTTATTCTACTAAAAAAAATATATTTTTAAATATTCAGATATCCATTCCCTCCATTTCCATCCGATTTGGGAGATATTAAAATGAAGAAATGAAAAAGAATTAAATTCCTTTCACAGTTGTCTTCAGTTGCAATTACAAGAAATTAAATGAGCCAACATATTGTCCTTTCTCAAGTTGGTGAGTCGATCTCTATTTAATACAATACAATTGCTCAATTCCATCCAAGTAAATAAGCTGGATATATATCTCGTTTATTGCTAATCTTATTCATCACTTACTTCCAAATAAACAAACAAGAAAAGGCAACTATATATATATACAAAAGAAAGAAATAGTCTACTTACTTGCATAAAATAAACATTTAAGGGAATGCTTGATTGAATTTTAGAGAAATTAAATTACTTGGTTGTATTAACTTTTTTATATATATTTTCATATCTATCAATTGTTATTTTGTTGATACTATATTTTAAATTTTAAAAATTTAACTAACTTCCTGGTCTAACATTCTTCTAATCTTCACGTCGAAGAAATTCACTTTTTTGCACTGGAAGTTTTGTAACAGTCAGAGCAATTGGCTTGGTGAAATATAAAGGAAGGACCTTCTTAGCATTTGTTGCTCCAAGATTTCTCTTTTTCTGGCTATTCTTCATGCAACGCGAGCATCTTCCCTGCCATTGATGAACGTTGCTGCTCTGCAGCCTTCCCTAGCCGTAGCCACGCCAGCCACTGCGTTTGGCGTGCGCACGTAGAACAACAAGCCATTTCACGCTAGCTGCCTCAGCGAACTTCCACCGCGTCTTCGTCATTCCAACCGAGTGCGATGCGTCTGCCTGGCATTGAGTCGGACCAGCAAGACCAAGCCGTGAAGAGAAAACCGCAAATCGACCTCAAGGCCTCAAGCTCTGTAGGTGAACATTTGCCTCTCCTGCAGAATTCATGGCGCGGGGGTCTAGCTACTAAACCCTTCCGCCTGACCTTAAGGGATCTCCTGCAAAACAACTCAACCTGGCCGATTGAGCTATTGTTTTGTGCGAACGACGACGCTAGAGTGAAAGAGCTCGTCAAGGATGTAGCGAAAGGTATAAAAAACAATGCAATGCCCACGCCTGTGGAAAGAGGGAGTGGAGGTGTCTACATCTTCAGGAATAAGTCAGGCGATAGGGTTGCAGTTTTGAAGCCAGCTGATGAGGAGCCATTTGCGCCCAACAACCCAAAAGGTTTTGTTGGGAAAACCATCGGCCAGCCAGGTATCAAAAACTCTGTGCGAATCGGCGAGATGAACTTCAGGGAGGTCGCTGCTTACCTTTTGGATTACAAAAACTTCGCAAATGTTCCTCCGACGGCACTCGTGAAGATCGTACACTCGGTGTTTCATGTCAATGATGCGGGGTGTGATAGCAGTGCCAAAGATGATGGCAGGAAGCCAAAACTTCTCAGCAAGATTGCTTCGCTCCAGCAGTTCGTTCCCCACGATTTCGATGCTAGCGAGTATGGACCGTCCACCTTTCCCGTTGCGGCAGTGCACAGAATTGGGATACTCGACATCAGGATCTTCAACACAGACAGGCATGCCGGAAATTTGCTGGTGAGGAAGATCGAGGATGGCGTTAGCAGATTTGGAGAAAGAACACAACTTATCCCCATAGATCATGGTCTTTGCTTGCCAGAGGGATTGGAGGATCCCTATTTCGAGTGGATCAACTGGCCACAGGCATCGATACCGTTTTCTGAGGATGAGTTAGATTACATATCCGATCTTGATCCAGTGAAAGACTGTGAGATGCTTCGGAGGGAGCTTCCGATGATTCGGGAAGCCTGCCTCCGAGTTCTGGTCTTGTGCACAATTTTCCTCAAGCAAGCAGCAGCTTTTGGGCTTTGTCTCTCTGACATTGGCGAGATGATGAGCAGAGACTTCAGCATATTGCAAGAAGGGCTCAGTGAGTTTGAGGACGTCTGCATGAAGGCATGGCAGCAAGCTACTGATGGAGCGGCATTTCATTCTCCAAAAGCCACGGTCCAAGAGTTGGAAGAAGACTTCCAGTTTCACATGGAATACAGTCCAGGTTTGTCAACGTTGGTGGAGGAAAGCAACGAGGAGAATGAAGAAAGCACGATGGCAGATGCGAAAGCACTCTTCTCTGGTGCCCAGAATAACTTCCCATTGGGTGCCAACTCTTCTGCACCTCCGAAGACCAACTGGTTCCGTGGAAAAAAACAGAGCAAGAATGCTGTTACTGGAAAGTCAATCGACGAGCATGAGGCGAACAGTGGCACAGATATAAGCGATGTGAAGCTGGCTGACATGCGTAGAGAAGAATGGCAGGATTTCCTCGAGCACTTCCAGAACCTGTTGCCGATTGCTCTCATTGCTCGCAAAACTTTGGCCGCTCAAAAGCAGAAGCCAAGGCTGGGCACCTCTTGCAATTTTTGAGCAGGAGGTACACGACAGAAAAGAGAGAGCAGGGCTGTAATAACACCATATATATACTCTGATACGTCGACATGAAAATTTCAGATTTTTGATGTAAACATTTTTATTTTGGTCAGCATTGCATAAATGACAAAAAAAAAAGTCAGTTAGACAATATTTATGTTAAGCCAATGCTTGTGGAACCATTTTGATTATGAAAAATGTTTGATAGATTATTGAACAATGACTGAAAGAAAGGGTTGCACCTACAATTTATGTTCAAAATTATCTTTCATCAATATTTTCAATAGATTAACCAAACAAGCAAAAATAAAAAAAAGCACTGAGCAAAAGGATCCAATACTGTTTCATTGACAAATTGTTCATCGTATCCAACTTCATTATTCTTCAATAAATATAAACTTTTTACGAAAGACCATGTTAGAATTATAAAGTTTCACTCCTAGTTTTCACCTGTTGTGTAAGATGTGGTTGAGACAAGCAAAAGAAAATTAAAATGAAGTTGTTAATCTTGCTTAGATTTATTCAAGAAAGTGTGAATAGTTGAAGAGAATTGTATAGAGTTAAAAGAAAGCAACCAGCTAATTATTGAAGTCTGAAATATCTTCTTTTCTATTTCAGCTGCTTGAGAAATTGTCAAGGAAAGAGAAGCTCGCTAATGGTGTTAAGAATTAGAAAAACAAACAAACAAACAAACCGCGAGCGCACGATGCGCACGACGCTGTCTCCGCCTTCCTCGGGAAATCGCGAGGGTTGCGAAAACCCTAGCCTCCCACAGCCGCGACGCCCCTCTGCCGATGCCCTTCCGCGCTCGCGACGCCGCCTTCGTGAGGACGATCGAGCGAGGAGAGAGGTCCGCCTCCGTCTCCCCTGTCCTCGTCTTTGCCGTCGCCGCCGCCCTCCTCTTCGCCGTCACCGCTCTCTTGTCGAACTTAGTAGCCGCCCGGCCCGAGGGTCTCTTTCACTCCTGTTTCTCCTCGCTCAGCGCCTTCCATGGACAGCTTCTCCCAGATCTCCTCCAGGTGTTGTCAGTTGCTCCTTCATAGCCGTCTTCGATCGATTTGTCCTCCGTCCCATCCTGGACGCCCTCGACAAGACCGGCCATGTCATGGCCTCTACTAACAAAATGGAATGGGTCCCTGCCAACTGCCAAGGTGAAGCAGGATGTATGACTTTGGTGTCAACTTTGGTCCGATCATGAATCGGATACAGGCTTAACTCTGTCTTGTACTTGAAAGTCACTTGGTGCGCCTGTGACTGTGAATTTTGAGCCTGAGGTTTAATTTGGCTTCTTACGGTTGCTCGTCGAAGATGATACTTATTCGAGTTAACACATTGATCTGCTGACATTCATATAATTTTCTCTTTACATGAATAAATAAAAATTATATATATATATATATATATATATATATATATATATATATATATATATATATATATATATATATATTATAATTATTTTTAAAAAGAAAGTAAAATGACTCTTAAAATATTGAAATCAAATTAAAATGATTAAATTACTAAAGGATAAAGAATTATTTTATTTTATTTTTTGTTTTATCTGGGGTAATTAAAAGGGGGAAATGGTGTTTTCAAAATTCAAATAGATATTCTGATTTACTCTGCTATTGATACATGTCTTTAGACTGCTTTATCTTTTATATTCCATACTATTGATATTTTATTCTGTTGATACTTAGCCTTTACATGTAAAATCTACGGTGATACCTTAAGGAATAAATAAGATTTAATTTGATTTGAGTTGGTCGTTTAGACCAAATCGAAAAGATACATACTGAGAATGTAACAATTATGATAATTGATAAAAAAAAGCTATAACGTATGTTCCGGCCAAAAATCGATGACAGTCAACCCACCGGTCAAGAAGATGCCACCTTAACCGATGCGGACCCGGGTAGGAAGGGGACTTGCGAGAGGAACATGAACGAACGGATTAGCTGGCGCCGGGGGATCCCGGCAGGCCACTCCGACGCTCAAGTCAGTTCTCCGGTGAAGAGAGTAGTAGCAGAAAGAACAGTGTAGTAGTTCGAAATGCAAGCGATTGGATCTCTCATTAATACCTGCGTGCGAGCTAATATACCTTCGAGGAGAACCTTCCTTCTGGCAGGAGGGGCAGGCCGTGATGGTATCTGGGGAGACCAAGCCTGGGCGTGTCTGACATCTGCACCGATAGGGTAGCATCTAGGAGACAGGGACGATACTCCTATGACTGCTATGTGACGAGATGCCACACGTCACCTTTGTCGTTTAGCTGTAAGTAGAAAGGTAGCCGCAGGGACAGGATGAGACATGGGGACGTGGGCGCAGCTTTCCCCTGCGCAGCTGTTCGCATGCTTAACTGTCGGTATTGCAGTTGGGTGTTAGTGAGACTTGAGCATGAGTTGCTGTCGAAGTGGGAAAAGGTACCCGGGACCAGTGAGGACTGGGTTTAGCCGGGTGGAATGAACAAAGTAGGTGGCCGGGCGGACCGGGCAGACTGAACAACACGCATATGTCGAGTATGGGCGCCCAGGCTAAGGGGCTTACGGGAGAATAACCATGAGATGTATCAACCTAGCGTGTGATGGCCGGGTGAGGCAGATGTAGGGTCCGAGCCTACTGGGACGAGCTTGAGGGCTAATTGCCCAGGAGACGATGTACGGGAGTGGGGCCGACCCGGGAATAGATGAGGCAGTGTTATCCCGGGCAAGAGCAATAAAGGTCTGAACTGGCCGGACAAGAAGGTCGTGACCTCTAACCTGGCAGACTAGGTGTTGTGGCGGGATGACCGGGCAAGATGTCCAGCCGGGCTAAGTGGAAAGGGCTAAGCTAATCGGCATGAGCTGCACCAGGAATTGCTCGGGGAACACTCCAGTAGTGCAGGGTATCCTCGGGCCAGACTGTAGCTGCATTATCCCGGGCGAACAGACGGAAGGCTGAGGCTGGCTGGGCAATGTGAGGCCGGGACTCCTTGTGGTAACCGTTTGGTCGGGGAGGCCGAGTGTAGGGTTCCATAACTCAAGTAAGCAACTAAGACCATGGAGGCCCCATACCCTAAGGCTGGGATCGTGGACCCCGAGACTGGCCAGGTAGGGCGAGATATTGACTTTCCCGCCACGTAGGACCAGGTGAGACCTTCCTGACTGTGGACCCCAGGGCCGGCCAGATAAGGCGAACTACTGACCTTCTCTGCCAAGTAGGGCCAGGCAAGACTTACCACATCAACGTGAAATGAGATAAAAGAAAATGATAAATATTAAAGGGTATTAACTATGAGTCTATAGTTTTTATACTAGAGTTTTATACCAGAGTACTGGATCGTACATTTGAGTAGTGGTGGTATGATGTAGCCCTCGATCCACAGCACTTGACCGTCCACATATTGTTGTGGTAGTGCAGAGGTCGCGGTCAGTGTTTATCCTATCTTCCACCGGTGAGGGTCTTTAGCACGTACGTTAAATAACATATGCGACGATATATTTTAGGGAGATTGTTAGCCTTATTACTTTGATGATATTGGCTCCTGATGTTCATTTTTTAATGCTTATATATAAATGTTGGCACTGATTATAATAATTATTCATGTTGAAATTATACTGATAATAATTAGATATAGTTTGATTAAATAATCATGATTGAGAAGTTATCAAAATTGATTGATGATAATGAATGATAATTAAATTGAAATGTAAAATTCATAAATATAAATATTACCTAATTTTAGATAATGATACATAGATATATATATTATGTATAAATGGAAAACTATAAGAAGAAACTTAAAGTGGCAATAAGAAATATGATTTATTTAAATTCCTTGACTTTTTAAATAAGATTAAAGTCATGTCCATTTTTTCTGATTACCTACTTAGCTTTTGGCTAACTCACTGCATCCTTTGGCTTCGAGATTTGCAGGCACAAACTTGATATTATCTTGATTCAGTTTTCTTTACAGTTATTTAGAGACCTCGACGTGCCGCATTTTCGGGTTGATTCATTTTAGTTTGATAGTTCTTTATGTCATTTTTTTAATATGTACATGTGGTTGTCTATGAGACTTAATAAATAGATGTTCTTTCTTTTTGGTTATTCTATCTAATAAAATATGGATGATTACTTTTATAAGTCTCTGCTATTTTATTGGTTCTTGTATTATTATACCGATGTGCAAGAATGACACCTCAGGATCGTGACAAATGGTTTGGCAATGACCACCACCACAGCATCAGTAGTAATCCACCACCACCATTTCTTCTTCTCCTTCCTCCTCCTCACACACGCCGCCCTGGGATTAGCCGCAGGACCCCCTCCTTCGGTGCCGCTGGAGAACTGCCCTCCCTTCTCTTGCGGCCGACTACGTAACGGCTCCTTTCTGTTCCGTCGAGAATCAGATCCTCAGGGATGCGGAGACACACGCTACCAACTCAACTATGACGGCAACGAAGCCATCATCCGCATTGGCTCTGCGGGCTACTACGTCGTTCAAGTTGTTGATGAAAATCGAGCGTTCCATGTGGTAGATCCAAGCTTGGCCAACTCTACATCCGCATGCGAGGTAGAATCTAGAAGTTTTGGAACTATATCGTATAAGTCAGATGTGTATAGTTTTGGAATGATGTTAATGGAGATGGCCGGAAGGAGGAGGAATGTGAACCCCCTTGCTGAGAATTCTAGCCAAGTCTATTATCCTTCTTAGATTTTCGATAAGCTGATGAGTCGAGACAAAAATAATGTACTCCGACTTAGTAGCAGCTTTGAGATAGAGGACTCCGAAAAGAAGCTATCCATTGTTGGATTGTGGTGCATCCAAATGAGGCCATCAAGCTGCCCTACAATGGCAAGAATCTTAGAGATGCTGGAAGCCGATGTGGAGACTCTGCCTCTGCCCCCGAAGCCATTCTACTCTTCAACAAATGAAAATGTTGAAAGGGAGACAGGCTTGGATTCATCAAAAGGCTCGGAGCTTTTAGTTATTTCAGAGTGAAAAGAAATGTTTGTAACAATTTGAAAGAGAGAGAGACAGACAGGCTCGGATAGGATTCATCAAAAGCCTCTGAGCTTTTAGTTATAGTTTTACCTTTTTGAGCTCTGCTTTATTTTGTTATGTAAATTGTTAGTGTTGATAGAGAAAAGATATTTTATTTTGTAATAAATATAAAATAAAGTCATCATTAATGTTCCATGTGAAGTTAATTAGCTGTAATTGCTTCTTTTGAAGCTACACTTATCTGCCACTAATGTATCAAAGATTTAATGTGACAATAATGAAGCAACTTATATTTTTTTTTTCTGTAAAAAGGTGGAATCCATTACTTTAGCATACGACCACTTGTGATAAGGTAAATTGAAGCAACTTATGTTTCAAACTTTCACAAAACATGTCAAAATTAAATTAATTTTTACTCCCTTGAGAATATGTGGCAAGCTGATAACTATTTATCTCTACATCTTTACAAATGATATGATCAGATTGTTGATATTTCTTTTATTAAACCCCAATCAAAATAGTAATTTTAGTTACTAGCCACTAAGCTCAATGTTTGTCATCTTCTATTAGTTTTTGCCTCCATGTTGGAAAATTAATTTTAAATCAATAAAGTTCGGAAGATACTTTAAGTTAGTTTCATCCGATAAAATTAAAAATTGATTAGAAAATTAAAATCTACATTTTGAGTAGATAATTTTAGGTTAATTTCATTCTTAAAATAAATTTAGGATGAATAAAAAATTAATTATTAAAATGAGTTCATATAAAAGTTCATTATATAAAACTGAAAAGTGAAGGGGTATAGAATTGTCCCACATTGAAAAGGAAAGAATTGTGTTGTTAAAATTTAATTAATTCAACATAACCCACACCACGTTGTGAGAGTTTTGTTTATTTGTTTATAGAAGTTCATTTGGTCATTTCATCACGAACACTTCATAAAAAAAAAGAAGGAAATTGAATCGAATTTCCAAAAGAAAAAAAATCAATATCGAAGAGAAAATTAAGAAGCCATTTGACCGTTGCCCAACGTTCCAATTGCTGCACGCTCCATTCCCCAATTTACCCCTCTTTTATAAGCATCCTTCGTTACCGTATCTTTATTGGATGCGCTTACCGGGCCCACCTTTTTCCTCTGTCTCTCTCCGTGGTGGGTATCAAATGCGGGTGTTCTCGTCGCTCACTCTATCGCTCGCCTTCTTCGTCAAGATCCCGACTCCTGGACTTTCACAAATTGCTCGAGGCGGTCCGCGAAGACGACGATCATGGCAGCGCTGGCGCCTGGAATCCTCCAGAAGCTTCTCAATGGCATGGACAAGGGAGCCCAGAAGCCGATCGGAGAGCACCGGAGCGCGCACTTGCAGGTCACCGACATCGTCCCCGCCGATCTCGACGAGAAGGATCTCTTCCCCAAGCGCGGGTTCTACATCAAGCTCTCTGACTCCTCACACTCCCTCTACGCCCGCCTCCCCATCCACCAACACGACCTCGTCCTCACCAACAAGCTCCAGCTCGGCCAGTTCATCCAGGTCGACCGGCTGGAGCCCGCTTCCCCTGTTCCGGTTATCGTGGGCGCCAAGCCGCTGCCGGGACGCCACCCCCTCCTAGGATCTCCCCAGCCCATCGAGAGGCGATCGGTCAAGGCGTCTCCCTCCGTTCGGCGAAGAGGGTCGTGGGAGCAACACCCAGTTGGCACTACTCCTCCTGCTACAATGAAGCCTAACGCACTGGACTTCGAAGAGAAGTCACCGACGAGAGGCCGAGCGCATAGAAGCGGGGGCGCCGGTGCGAGATCATCAGTGAGCGGGCCTCTTCTTTCTAAGCTCGCGGATGGTAAGGAAGCAGGCTCTTCTTCGGTAAGGAAAAGCTGCAGCATCTCCAGATTCCCGAGGAGCAAGAGCCTCCTCGATCGAGATCATAAGGATATCAGATTGAGCAGTTTTGCGATAGTTGAGGAGGAGTCCTCTTGTGCATCTGATGAAAAGAGCAGCTCAACTGCAACAGGGAGTCTGAATTGTGGAACCAGAGAAAGTGAAGGCATCTCTTTGCCTGGAAAACTCAGGAACTTGGGAAAGGTGCAAACTTGTGCTTGCTTCTTCTCTTGCTACATTGTAAATTAATGCATCGTCTTCTGCTAATCAACTTGCATGACTTGTAGGAGGCTTTGGAGCATAGAGATGCAGCTCAGAAGGTAGCTCTGCAGGCTCTCCGAGATGCTTCAACTACTGAAACTGTAGTGAGAGTAGTCAAGTAAGATCGTCGCAAAATACTCTGCCATGTTAACACTTACAGGAGTTTTGATTGCAATGTAGGACTGATCGAATCTGGTTATCTGAACTTTTGCAGAATGTTTTCTGAATTGAGTAGTATCGCCAGACTGGAAGCCCCCGCAGCTTGTCTCGATCAGTTCTTGGCATTCCATCAGCAGATAGTACAAGCCGTCGCTGACATACAAGCAATTCAAGCAGCTACAAGAGAGGAATCCATGGAGAAGCAAAATCATATGGATGGTCCATGCATCTTGCAGGAAAGAAATCACAACTCAAACAAACAAGATAAACAATTGAACGCAAGCCTTGCGAAGCACTCGAAATCAAAATCAAACCAGAAGGCCGCAGCAGCTGCCTCGAATAAAAAGGAACAGCATGACTGTGTTGCTGATGAGGTTGCGCTGCCAATTTCTTCCTTGGATAGCTCAATGAAATTGGTAAAGCAAATTCGAACTGAAGCAGGGAAATGGTTCATGGGGTTTCTGGAGGGGGCGGTGGAATCGGGTCTGAAGAAATCTAAAGGTTCTTCGAGTGGTGTTGGTGGATTGAAGTTGTCTCCCTGCCCTCAGTCACTGATATTGCGGGTCATAAACTGGATAGAATTGGAGCAATGTGGCTGCAAGATGGCTGATCTCCATCCAAGAGCATCACAAATAGCAAGAAAACTAAGGATAAAGGCAAAGAACCCTTGATTCTGGTGTGGGAACCCAAGATCTCAGGATGAGGTTTGAAAATGTTACTTGTTGATTACAATTCTAGGCATGATCAATTTAATTTATCTTCAAAAAACTATTTGTATAGAATCCCATGGAGGTTTGATTTTTCAACCTTTTGATTTAACCATGTAATTCAATTTCATGCTTGCCCATTCAATCATTTGAAGCCACGAAAGACCAAATCCAATACAGTCTAGTCAATTGTCCCCGCTATATAGTTGAGTTGGTTACTGTAGTAAAGGTTGAATCTCGACAAAGCTGAGGTAATACCTTTCTGGTCAATTGTAACTTTCTGATTTACCTTCTCATAAATGATTATAGGGTCGACCACATGAAATTATTGGGTAGCGGATTACCAATACAATCTAGTCAACTTTTGCTATGCATGTTAACCAACTAAATAATTTTTTACTTTTTTAAAAAAATTACTTTTAATTTAGTGTAACGAAAACATTTTTTAAAAACGTAGAAAATGAAAAATATTTTTATTTTTTTAATTTTTATAAAAATTTATATGAACGAAAGAGCGCAAGACTTGAAGTTCTCTTTTATGATCGACCGTGCCCTTGACTGTTCTTGACTGCTCATGTTGATAAAGCAATAAATGAGATATTCTGATAATAAATTATTTTTTTTTTTAAATGTTTCATGATTCTTTTTCTGTATAAAGGTGGAATCCGTCATCCCAGCGGTCTCACATGATTGATCTCATGATCATCTATGAGGACGTAAATCGAAAAATTGTAATTGACCATAACGGAAGAGAATATTATCTCGGTTTCATTGAGATTCAAATCTTTGTCCTCTTCTACAACTTTGTTCCATCGTAACCAACTCAACTATGTCTCAGGGCAATGTTTCATGATTCTTAACACTTATGTGCGATGATAAATTTTCAAAAGAACTTTAGAAACTATTTCCCTTGCTTCTACAATCACGCATTAAGCCGTGGGACCCCACCCAAAGTTCATGAGACTGATTGGGATTTATCATTTTTACAATCACGCATTAAATCTTTTGTCACTCCTGTATAAATGCATTATAGAATTATTAGAATAGGATATGAATAAGATCGAATGAAATGAAAGGGATTGATTTCTTTTATCTTTTATGTGATTGTAGTAATTGAATGGTATAATTAGTAAAATATTTGAATTTATATTCAATTCTTTTAGTTTATCTACATCTATAATCTGTTTGCTTTGACCAATACTCACGTCCTAATGGTAAGACCAACCTGTTTAATTTCGTCATTAACTTGGTTCAATCAATCAACTCATCCAACCTCATCTTCATAACTACCTCAATTTGCCAAACCAACCTAGCTAATTAGCTCACACTACACTCAAACCCAACTATCTAATATAATCAACTTACCTAACTTGAATGACCTACTTGATATATCTAACCTAACTTGACTTGAACGACTCATTTAACTAGTTCATTTAGCTTAACTTTATCGACTTGTTGAGTTCGTCTAATTAACCAAAGCTTGACTTGGCAAATCAATTTGATCAATTGCTCCTTTCACTTATTGTATTTATCTTATTTTTGAGATTATGAGTTGTTAACAAATATTATGATTGATTTGAATAAAATAATAGAAGGAATATTGAAGCATTTTGATTTCATTCTTAGGTTGTGTTTGGTATAATTAACGAAGTGGAATGGAATGGTAATGAAGTAATGAGATTAGAAATGAAATACAATGCAATGAAAAGTGAATGATTCATTTAATGGTAATGAAGTAATGAGATTAGAAATGAAATACAATGCAATGAAAAGTGAATGATTCATTTAATTCATTTGTTTGGTTGTGAATTCAAATTTAAAAATTAAAATATGAATCGAATTCGAACTGAATTTAAAAATATCTAAATAATTAAAAATAATAATCAAACAAATGTTATATTTACTTGAAACCATCACTCACAATCACGTAACGTCATATCGCACTGAGAAATACATAAAAATCAATTAAATCGGAGGCAACGTGAAATGGTCCCTAAAGCCAAGTGACGACGGCTCGATTCCAGTTGACGTCGCTCCTCTCGCCGGCCTCCTCCGTTCTTTCTTAGAGGAGAGGATCCATGCATTTACTTCCTTTATTCTTAGTTCAATCGCTACGCTGATTTATTTGTGGCTGCAGTTTTGATCCACTACCACTAGAGAAAACGAAACAGCGACAGGAAGATGTTTCTGCTTTCTCCATTTGTTTAGCTTCATCATTGTCGGCACGGAGATAATACTCCAAGCAGGAAGAGACAACGAAACGTAGCTCATCTTCCTCTCTGGCTCAACTTTTGACAAAGAGGAGAAGCATAAACAACCATCAGATCCTGTGGAGGCGTGTCTTGTTTTTGTTCTGGTACTCCTCGTAATTGACTGACATGACAAGGCTGTGATCGGTCCTTTTGGCTCTGGACTAGGCATGGAGAGCCAGAAGGTGGTGGTGGTGGTGGAGGAGGCCGACGTCGCTCGCGGCGCCCTCCAATGGGCGGTCAACAACTTCATTCGCGGCGGCGACTCGATAACTCTGCTCTACGTTTGCCCCTCCACGCGATCCAAGAAGAAGCAGAGGAGCTACAGGCTCAAGGGGTTCCAGTTGGCTCTCTCTTTCAAGGACCTCTGCAATGGAATTGCTGAGGTTGGTGAATTCTCTGTCTTCAAAAGAAAGACTTCTTAATTTTTGCCTTTTCCTTTGAGTTCAATCTCGCTTGTTCTTCTGAATTGTACTTCGCAGGCGAAGGTGGAGATCATAGTGACAGAGGGAGACAAAGGGGCGTTGGTGGTGTCGACTGTGGCCGATATTGGAGCTTCTACTCTTGTAGTAGGATTACATGATAAGAGCTTTCTGTACAAGTAAGTTCAGGATTTTTGTACTGATCTTCGACAATTCCAGAGAATTCATATTGAATGTTTGAGATTGATGAACAAAACTAGTTAAGTCTAGCAGCGATACTTTTGTTTTAACTTAAATACTGGCAATATCAGGAATTCTATGGTAAATACTGGAACAAGAAACCTAAATTGTCGGATTCTTGCTATCAGACAGAGCTCGAAGTCACATCATGGGTTTCTGAACACAGAGCTTTCCCAAGTTGAAACTACAAGACTATGGTAAGTCATCCAGTTTTTAACAGATTTAATCAATCATATAAATCCAGAACAAATGAAATGCGTTTTAATTCATAACTTGTATATATTTTTCTTCCATTTGCAGTGTGTCAGAGCCCAAAAACTCATTTTTTGTCCTCCCCTTATCCTTGAAAGTATTCTTCAGAAAATCTAAGAGGAGAAAGTTCTAACCTAAGTGCATGGTGTTCCTCCTCCTTTACAATGACTTGTAATGACATAGAAAAGCAGTAAAAAAATGAGTGTGGATCTTTATTTAACAGTAGAGCAAATACAAATGTCATGCCACTACAACAAAAACAGTCATAGACATCGGTGGAAAACCGATGTCTATGAGAAAATCGACTGATGTCTATGAAGGCGTTGTAAAAGGTCTGACATTTTAGACATCGGTTTGTAACCGATGTAATACAACTCAACGACATCGGTTTGTAACCGATGTAAAACCGATGTAATATCACTCAACGACATCGGTTTCGCAACGGTGTACAACCGATGTAATATATGTATCACAACGACATCGGAACTTGCAACGGTGTAAAACCGATGTAATATATGTTTAACATCAATTTAACAACGATTTTCGACCGATGTAATATCATTCAACGACATCGATTTTACAACGGTGTAAAACCGATGTAATATATGTTTAACGTCAATTTTAACAACGATTTTCGACCGATGTAATATCACTTAACGACAACGCTTCCAAACCGATGTCATTAAATATTTTTTTTATGTTGTTTGTAAATTATGATCGACAAGATGACAAAATTATCATAATATTATAAATTCATCAAACAAATCACAAATACAAAAGCACCGTTATATTTAATCACCTCAATATTTACAAATAATCAAAAGTAACTAACAAAAATTATTCTTCTTGCAACTTCTACATATACAAATCCAAAAGGGAAAAGTACTTCTACAGATACAAATCCAAAAGGGAAAAGTAAACAAAATCTCCATCTAGAGGTGTAGGGAAATGTTTGGCTTCGAAATCGAAAGAGCTTTCAGCTTTTGCTCCAGCCTCTGTAACTACAGTGAACCTTTTCCGAGCTTCCTCAGGCCCATAAAGCTGAGCTTCACAAAGAAAGCACCAAATGCATTTTGATGTGTATTACAGTAAAATCACACGTTGGAGATGTTCTTATCTCACTGGCAAACATCAAAGTATCTCCACGTCCCCATCATCATATAAAACCTGAAAAATAAAGCAAAATTTAGTATGTTAACAAACAAAGCAGAAGAAAAAGCAGCAAACTCATTGAGGATTCACAATTCAAAGTGCTCAACACCTTATGTTTCATATCGTGCCAGTGTAAAACCTGAGGATCAAACAAATGGAAAATAAATTTTTTAACAATTTCTAACTAAAATATATACATATATATAAAAACTCACAGCTGATCATCTGGCCACCATACTTGAACTCTATTACCAACTAATCTCTCATCCAGTTTTCTTATCTGGGAGTCAGAAAACTGGGTCAACACTGTAATATTCAGAAGCCAAATATAACGAGCATTGCCATGAATGTGATAAGGTATAAAGATATTAGCTGTGGGATATCTTTGGAGATAAGGACAAGCAAGAATGGAAATTTACTGCACAAATACCTTCTTCCTCATGTCTCCTGCAACATCTGTGTCCTCTCTCTTTGTATCTGTTGTGAAATATATAATACCAAGGAAATAAGAATAAGAAAATGTTAAGCATAAAACAAAAAAAAGGCTACTACTTTACCTTCCAAAACCTAGGTAGTATTTTATAGTATAGAATTGCTAAGTCAATCACTATGGTAACAGATTCATGAACAAAGTGAATGTAGCTGAAGAATCAAAGGCAAGAGACATGTTATCAAGATGAAAAATGGTCTAGCTAACATGATACCTGAAAAGTAATCTAAACCAAACCATAATACCTTTTATCCATGCTATAAGCTCGAACTCTTTCAGATTTGCATCTGAAAGTAATTATACCTGGGAAGCTCTAATAGATTGGACTGCTGGTTTAAAGGGGCCTTCTTCCTTTATTAATTCACATACATATTAGCTGATGAACACAAATAACTGTTAAGCCAATTGAAGTGGTGAACAGAGGGTGCGTAATAGAAGGAAAACAGCTAAATCTAGGGTTAGGGTTAATAACTTCCCTTTCAATTGGCACCGGTACCAACAGAAGGAAGGAAGAAGAAATAGGGGGAAGAGGCGGAAGGATGATGACTCCCAGACCAGATCAGAACAGAGGAACCAGCGTCAGTGAAGATGAAGGTGGAGGAGGCGGATCTCGCCGCTGCGCTCACAGCGAGACACGAACGGAGAAGATGGCAGCGTCGGAGGAGCAAACCTTGTCCTGTTTCCCTGCTACAAATCGCCGCCAGTGAAGTCAGAAGCAAGGAAATACACACCCTTACCTGGTCTTCTCCGGTGGTGGCGGAAGGTTGAAGGCGCGCGGAAATCCACTGCTACAAATCGCCGCCAGTGAATCAGCCGCTTCTCTGCTACAAATCGCCGCCAGAAACTCGGCCGCCGCACGCTACTTCTGTGGATGCGAAGGGACGGTTGTCGCCGGCCACCGCTCAAAGCTGATCGGGCTGAAGGAAGGAAACGGAGTGGAGGAACGGAGGAGCGCTGTGGATGGGCGAAGGAAGGACGGAGTGGAATGGAAGCTCGCGACGGCGGGAGCTCGAAGACGCCGTCGCGAGAGAGGAGAAGAAAATCGGGAGAAGACGAAGAAAACCTAATCGCGCGAGCTCCCCTTCCTCTGTGAACCGCCGAACCCTTTTAACCCATGTGATTGAACCGGGGGAATTTGCAATTGAACCGGATTTGAGAGTGAACCGGTTTTATTGAGATTTTGGACCGGCTTTTAAAGGAATTGGGCGGATGGGAAAAGAAATAAGTTTTTTTTAAACTATTATAATAGTTGAACCAAATATTATAGTGAATCCGATCCAAATTTGATTTTGGAAGCGCGTAGTGGAAGATATATTTGGAGGGAGAGAGGGAAAGAAAAAACGAAAATATACAACGGTTTTAAATTATTGTTATAGCTTCCAAAACTGTTGTTGAAAGCGCAAATAGACATCGGTTTTAAAATGTTGTTATAGCTTCCAAAACCGTTGTTGAAAGCGCAAATAGACAACGGTTTTCAAACCGTTGTCGTAGTCTTCAAAAACCGTTGTTGAAAGCGCACATAGACAACGGTTTAAAACCGTTGTTGTATCCTCAAAAAACTGTTGTCGTAGTCTCCAATCAACCTCTCAAAGACAACGAAAATATACAACGGTTTTAAATTGTTGTTATAGCTTACAACGGTTTTAAAACCGTTGTTGAAAGCGCAAATAGACATCGGTTTTAAAATGTTGTTATAGTCTTCAAAAACCGTTGTTGAAAGCGCACATAGACAACGGTTTAAAACCGTTGTTGTATCCTCAAAAAACTGTTGTCGTAGTCTCCAATCAACCTCTCAAAGACAACGAAAATATACAACGGTTTTAAATTGTTGTTATAGCTTCCAAAACCGTTGTTGAAAGCGCAAATAGACATCGGTTTTAAAATGTTGTTATAGCTTCCAAAACCGTTGTTGAAAGCGCAAATAGACAACGGTTTTTAAACCGTTGTCGTAGTCTTCAAAAACCGTTGTTGAAAGCGCACATAGACATCGGTTTTTAAAATCGTTGTTGTAGCCTCCAAAAATCGTTGTCGTAGGTTCTAACCGATGTCTCAAAGACATCGGTTTTTGTTAAAACCGTTGTTAAAAAGTAAAAGACATCGGTTTTGACATAAAACCGATGTCTTTTGAGTGTTGTTAAAGACCGATTTTCTTGTAGTGAAGGGCCTCTAATCAAATATTCTCTTCGAATTTGATCTCTAATAGAAATATCAAATTCATTAATTGGTTTACGTAGCCCTGGATCACTAATAACATCATCTGGGTTGAATTCAATGCAATGATGTTTTTTCTTACTATTTACCTATATTAAAAAAATAAAACAATAATTAAAATCCATAATCTTTAAAATTTTGCATTTCCTATTTGTATATATAAATTATGCAAAAAAAATAGAGGTAAATTAAGAAAAAACAATTAAATTATGAAAAAACTATAAATGAATTACTTCTACGATTTGAACATAATTACACAATAATCAATCATATATGAAACAGATTAAACATATTACACAATAATCAATCATGTCTAAAACAGATTAAAAATGTGGGGCTATAAACACATTAAACAGATTAATACTCTGACTCTAAGACAGGTTAAACAGTGCAGATTAAAGCATTCAAAATCAGTTATTAAACAGTACTAAAATCATTAAAATCAAAGCAGATTAAACATTAAACAGTGATTAAACAGTTATACCTAAATAAAATACCTAATCAGATTCAGTGGAGTTGAAGCCTGAAGGCGCCGCCCGCTGCCCAGGCCCGCAGACCGCAGACCGCAGCGATCGAAGCTTGAAGGAGGGGGCGGGGCGGTTCGGACTTCGGAGGACGCGATCGGCGCAGCGATCGAAGCTTGGCCGGCGGCGAGGAAAAGAGGTGCGAGAAGCGGCGATCGGCGGCGCCGCGGCGGGACGGTGCGGTTCGGAGTTCGGAGGACGCGATCGGAGGACGGCAGAACGCGATCGCACTTCGCAGGATCACTTGAAGCCTGAAGGGGCGGACGGGCGGTGGCGCGGTGCGGTTCGGACGAGGACGCGATGACGAGATACGATCGGCGGTGCCGCGGTGCGAGAAGCGGAGAAATAACCCAATTACCCAAAACATTAGCCCTAATCAAAATAAATCCAACAAAGCCGGGTCGGGCCGTCGGCCCGTCGCCCTTTTTGTCCTGGGCCGGGCTCTGCCCGCAGGCCGCACGCCCGCACCGCCGGCGCCGCAGTGGCCGACCTTTTTTTTTCCACCTCTTTTCCTCGCCGTCGGCCTGTCGCCGTTCACGTACCATTTGCCTTTGGCGCACGGTGGAGCTCCCCGGCGGCCCGGCAGACGGTTCATGGTCGGAACCGCGATCTCAGAGGGGGCTCAAGCCCTCCCCCGCCGCCCCTTGGATCCGCCCCGACGATGGACCTCCAGGGGCCTACGGCGGCCTACCGCGATCTCAGGGGGGGCTCAAGCCCCCCCCTCGCCCCCCCTTGGATCCGCCAATTTCAGGTTCTTGATCGAGCCACGAAGAACCATTTGGAGGTCAGTCAACTTCCTGTGCGGTTGGTAGAACCCCGAGCTCTCGCCTGCGGCGAACTCTTTTCCATCATGGAAGGCTGCTCAGCCGCCCTCAGCCGCCCCCGCCGCCAGCGTAGGCCAAGCTAACTCTGTTACTTGGGTTGCTGACTTTAACCGAGAAGTCTTACTCTGTTTCTGACCTTGCGAAGTTCTTGATGGCGAGGGAATAGACCGTTAACGTGGGGGTGCTGGGATTCACGATCGCGAAGAACGCTATGGCGGCGGCGATGAAGAGCAGGGGGAGCAAGAGCGATTATGGAAGCGAAAGCAGGGACAACGATTTTCGCAGTGATATTTCCTGTTTGCGGTAGTGCTCGATGAGAGCGGCGTCCTCCGGCAGGGGAACGCGGTAGATTTGATCCTGGGGGACATGGACGATGTAGGTTTCATGGCGGAGGGAGGGGCTAACGGCTGGGCAGGGGCGGTCTGCAGAGCTTCGTTGCCACGTACTCCGCCATGGGAAGGTGAAGCCAGATCACGAGAAGCAGGGAGAAGGAGGAAGTGGCGGTGGCTGATGGGAGAAACCGGCGAGGCAATGGATGGTCGCGCTATCGACAAATCCTAGAGGAAGTTTGACCAATTTCGGTTAATGTTTGACCAACCGCAATGGCAAACTTTTGACTAGCCTTGACCGTTGTGTTTATGGGTCGGTTCGATTTGGGCCTCCGTTAACTGCCCAAATCGTTAGTCGGCGTATTATAAAAGTGTGTTGGAACACAACCCCTGCCGGCTAGGGTTTACCTGTGACCTACGGACGACTGGCACTCTCTTGATATGCTCTTGTATTCTCCGCCGACGACGGTGAGAGGATCCATCAAGTCACTCCTCGGCTCCTCCTCCTCTTCCCTGACTAACCAGTAACCGACCTACGACATGGTTTTCTTTCTTTGTTTGACGCTTCCCTGCCATCGACGATTCCTTGCTGCTTTGTTATCCATGCTTTTGATTAGTCTCTTTTGATTCGCACTGCTCGATGATTGAAGTCAACTTTTTGACGATATACGCTATTCTGAGATAGCTGAAAGCTGATAACAGAGATTATGAGAGCTGCTATGATTATTTTTCTTCTTTGGTTTGATATGTTTTCTGGAATCGCAAGTGTTTAGTGCTTTGTTTTTATTTTTTGTTGAAATTTTTGGTATATGGACCATCCTGCTCGATGATCGAAGTCACTCTCAGACATATACGCTATTCTGAGAAATCGAAAGGGCTGATAACACAGAATATGAGAGCTAATATCTGCATCATCTTGTTCTAGTTCTTTGATATACTTTTCTTGCAGTTCGTATCGAAATTTGTTTTGCAATTAGTTCTTTTTCGTTGTTTTCTAATCTAAGATTCAGTGTATGGCTGTATGCTTCCTTCTGAGGAAGTTGGAAATGCGAGCCTGTTGTTCTGTTTCTGGATTCTCTCTTTTTGGATAATCTAAAGCTGCAAATTCAGTTTATTTCAGATAATTTCGACAATGGTACTTTCTCAAAGTATAGTTTTCAGGAAGAATTCTTGCATCGACTCGATCTTTTGTCCATGAGAAGGTCGGTTACTCTTCAATTTTGCAAAGCTTGCACTGAATGAACAAAGATGCGTTGTGATTCCTAATGTATTGAAACCTACAATTAAGCTCTACTCTGTTTTGCTTAAGGTGCAGAGATATACTTTCTATAAAGAGGCATTTGTTTAAGACAGTAACACCAAAGTTCTATCAATTCCTCACTAAATAATTTAGTTGGATTGTGACTGTCACACAAATAATAGATTTCGAAGGTGAAATTTCCGATTCGATCAGACTCGGAGGCTTCGAGATCCGGCAACAACGGGCGGTTTCGAGCCTGAAATTGAACCACGAAGTAGTGGTTCCGGTAAAAGGTAAAAAAGGCTTAAAAAAATTGTTCGAACTAAGTGTTATTGGTTATGATGAAATAAAATTGTAAAAAAAATAAAAATTGAATTTTAGTTATGATTAAGTAAAATTGTAAAAAAAAAATTAAGAAATTAAATTTTGATGAAATTAAAATAATATTTTTTTTATTATAATTAATTATAATTTTTTAATTTATCTTGTCGGTTAATAAGGTAAGATCGAGAGGATGATAAATTTCAACTTATACACATAAAAAATAAAAAAATAAATTAAAAAAAAAAAGGAAAACCACCGCACTATCCGTACCCATGCAAATCCCAGTAGGTCCCGTTAGGGGCCCCAAGTTACATCGAATGAGAAGACAGGTTATCCAGCGGAGTACTGCAATCCTGTAGTGACACGTCCGATCGAGGAAGGGTAAAATTGTAAAAAAGGCACGAAAATATTTAAATAACATTTTAGATGGAGAGGAAAACTGGGGGTTCGATCGATGCAATGGAATTCGCCATCTTCTCCTACTTTTGGACAAATGATGCATTCTCCACTGGTACAAATGATGAAAGGTTGGATCAGAGGGTTTATTCAGTTTAAGGCTCGTGTGCTATGGTATGGTAAGCTGAAACATAGAAAAGCTCTATCTTTGACAAAGGAAAACAATCACTGAGCATGATGGTGATTGGAACTACTCAAAATGGCCAGTTTGTTTGAAACTGATATTGAAAACGCCTTGTGAATTTCATCTAGAACCACAAGATTGTTTAATTTACAATCTAATTGCTTGAGCATGCTCTTTCACTTTCATTCTCTTGTAGATACTTATCTCTTATTGTTGTTTCTCTATGACGAGACGATTTTTGCGGATGTACAGATATTGAACGATTACTTGTGGAAGCACAACATCGATGGCTACGCCCTGCTGAAATTTGTGAAATACTTCAAAACCATAGGAAATTTCGTATTGCACCAGAACCTCCTAAGCCTCCAAGAAATCCAGTTTCCGTCATTTATTTATATATTAATTGATAATTTATGCGGAATGCATGTGCCTGTGAACCAATAAGCGAATTTTGACTATGCTTAAATTAGTATGATGTGAACAGTAAGTTGCACTTCACGGCACAAGGACTGAAGAAACTCTCGTTAAACCTTGGCTTTGGAGCTTGCTTGGTTTGGTGAAACTCCTCATCGACGTTTTCTTTAAGGGAATCATCAATAACTTTCGCATCTAACATGTCCAAGACAACATCCATTTTATCCTCCTTGAGCACTCTTGCCTCATCTGAATTGTCACCCAAGCCTGCAAAGGCATTAATCTTTCAGAAATCAAGCTCCATTCCCCATTCAGAAATCAAGGAGAACACTCTACCATTCAGAGATCAAGCCCCATTCGCCAGCACCAAAACAAGATGCACAACCCTCTGCAATCTTGAAATCCGAGGTGTAGCACTGGCAAACACCAAAGCAAGAATTTTCCCAAACATATATACCCTTCGCTAGAGAGAATTACTTCATTGGCAGCAGACTCATGAATCCTACTTGCTACAATAGAAATGCTCAAAGACCCAATTGAATACCAGAAAAACAAGATGCGAACAATCCAACCCAAGTGAGTGATCGACCATCCTATCCATCAACATGAGCTATCCACGTATATCCATCTAGCAGTCGAGGACCATGCTCGGCTACCAAATCCAATCCCTGACAAGGATGATTGCCACCGTCACAAGAGAAAAAAGCTTTCTTCTATTGTCACTTTAATTTATTTTTCTTGTTGTCTTTATATACTCCTAATGTTGAAGAACAATCTTTTTTCTCTTTAGGTGGATCCCTTTTTCTATTTGACCGAAAAGCGTTAAGGTACTTCAGGAAGGATGGTCATAACTGGAGAAAGAAAAAGGATGAAAAGACTGTTAAAGAAGCTCATGAGAGACTAAAAGTAAGTAAATTTTGTAATGATCTATTTCCAATTTATAATAGTTTGTAATCCTTGCCTTTTGATTTTAACAATAATAGATAGGTTAAAATGTCGGGAATTATGTTTCCTACGTCACATGCAGACAAATGGATGTACTTTTGGGGGACATAGTCTTAAGGTATATAGGTACATTTAATAATGCTATTCATATTGGAACCGATCACCCCGTGACGCCTTCAAGGAATAAGTTGCCTCATGCAACTGATATCCATGGTCCCATGCAGAGTTTGCATCATTTTATTATCGTTTCCTGCCTTGCTTCACATGAGGCGAATGGTATGACATGAATGCTAGCTGAAATAGACAGTAGAATATTTCAGAGATTTTGTGGAAGTTGTTGGGGGGAAAAAATTCTGTTTTGTATTTGTGGTATAGCTTCTCTAAGTTTTATCTGCAATTTCCTGAAGTTCTCCTTGATTTCAACTAAACTTAAGTTGATGGTTCCAGGTTGGAAGCGTTGATATGCTTCATTGCTATTATGCTCATGGCGAAGAGAACGGAAAGTTTCAAAGACGAAGTTATTGGATGTTGTAAGCATTATTTCTAAACCATAAAACTAAGACTTTGACTGCAAAAATCTAAAATTGTTAGTTGTTATTTTTCAAAATCATTATTTCTTTTAAAAAATCCAAAAGAAGTACCATTGCTAAGCTGTTGAAAACCTTTCTCCAAGGGCCCGAACTGATTTCAAATTGAGTAACAAGAACTTGTGTTATATGATGCTCATGAACTTTCATATTTTTCATTATTATTTGTAAATATGATGCTTCCATATTTGCTATTCTGCTGAGTATCGACAGGGTTGAGCTAAAAATAAGGAGGGCCGTTGGATATTAATCGCACGGCTTAGGCTCCACTATGTTGATCTCCTTCACTCTAGAAGGCTCTGGTGATCTCTTTCGTTGCCACCTTTTACCTTCCCCATTAAATCAGAATCAAGCTCTGTTCTTCACTCTAGAAAGCTCTAGTCTTCTCGTCGCCTTCTATTTATACCCTGCTTCTTCCTCAAGAAATTGAATCAGAATCGAGCCTTTTGATTTCTCTCCTCAACCCTTTCTCAAATCATTCAGCTCTACTTTTCTACGTACGCAAGCCCAATGGCATCCGCCATGCTCGTCGCCAGGAGAGCAGCAGCCGTCAACAAGCTCCGTACCTCTGCGGTCGGTGCTCTTTCTCGCTACTTCAGTGCCTCGACCTCCGTCGCGCCGAGTCCAGGAAGTGTTGAGGACAGCGTCGCCGTCCCCCGCCGCCGCGATGCGGCCGCCCCGGTTCCCCGTCGTCATCGGAGTGGGGACCTCTTCCCCACCGTCGGAGGTCTTTTGTTCGAATTAAAATTAATGGATAGCTCATGATTCTTCGACGCAATTTTTTTGATCTGACAAGATGTTTTGCTGTCGCAGATGCGTTGGATCCTTTCAACCCGCGGCGGAGCCTAATGGACGTGTTCAATCTGGTGGACCAGATGTTGGATTTCCCGTTCGCGGGGAGGGGAACCGCCGGCGGAGCGTGGCGTGGGTGGGACGCCAGGGAGGACGACAAGGCGCTGTATCTGAAGGTGGAAATGCCGGGACTGGGAAAGGACGACGTGCAGTTGATGGTAGAGAATAACACTTTGGTGATTAAAGGAGAGGCGCCCGAGGAGGAGGAGGGCGAGGAAGGCGGCGAAGTGGAACAGGGCGGAGACGAAGGAAGGGAAAGGGGGCGGCGTAGGTACAGCAGCCGCATCGATCTGCCGGAAAACGAGTACGAATTAGAGGGAGTCAAGGCGGAGATGAGGAACGGAGTGTTGCGGGTGGTGGTGCCGAAGGTGAAGCCGGAGGAGCGCAAGGACGTCCGCCATGTCCTCGTCGAGTGAGCGAGCGAGCGTTGCTACCGCCGCTGCTTAGCGGACGTAATTATCGTGTCTTAAGTCTGTGCTTATGTCGTGTCAGTAGTGCTGATATGAGTAATAAAATAATGTGAAGTGGCTGCTTTTGGGAATGATAAGCTGCTTAGTTTCAAAAATATTTTAAAAAATAAATAGATCCCTTTTAAAATTATTTTTATTTTTGATGTTGAAATAGTTATAATATAATTTATTAATATCATTTTAAAAAATCTCTTTTTAAATTATTTTTATTTTTGACGTTGTAATACTTATAATATAGTTTATTAATATTAATCAAAATTAAAATATCCCTATTTTCCTAATTGATATTATAATATAATATATTAATATAATTTATAATAGCAGCATGTAGTTTAGGATAAGCTTACAAAATTTGTCAATAAATGTATAAAGGTACCATGCTTGTCATAACACACTTAAAATCTACATATATCCCATGCATCTTATATGACTGATTGAGTTTAGAACAGGAAATATGCACAAACTCTGTTGGGTGAGAATTTCTTTCTTGTTTTTCCTCTTTCTTTGTTAAACTTTTTTGCTTTATCAATCCTACGTCATACAACTTATATGTTCGAAATCAACTGAATATGATGAAATTATTTCAAGCATTGGCAGAACCAAAAAGTAAAGGGGAGTATAATGGCTGAATGGGAAGACAAATGCGAGAGCAATCAAACAATTCATCAACAATCAGGTATCCAGGAATTAAACAACCAAACAAAAACATAACCAAATTTTCAGTTCGTCAGTATTAAATTATTAGAAAAAAAAAGGTGATCTTTAACCTCGAAACGCCATCAACCTCCACTTCAAAATGTTAGAAATCAAACAAAATTGATTTATGTTACTTACTTGTTCTTGACGATTCTATACCGTATTTTGTTGAGTCGTCTTTGGATCTTCTGCTCGTGTAGGAGGAACAATCACAGATGGAAAACCCCTCAGTTTTCTACAAACCAAATCCCATCGTTTGGTGTTCTTCACTTCCGACCACTCGTCTCTCCGACAGCCTGACGGCTTTCTCCTATTCTCTTCACTTGGACGCTCTTTTGGTACTGCTCCTTATAATGAGAGCATTACACGTTCTGTGCACAGAACGTGCAACACAGAGTGCACAGATAAAATAAATAAATAAAATTTTTTTGCTGTTGGATTTCTAATTGGGTCGGATTTTTAATTGGGCCAATTTTGGACTTTAGAGAGGCATAATTTGAAATTGTTTAATTGGACTTAGTCTTCAATTGGGAGATCCAAATTAATTTGGGACAAAGGTTCAATTTTAATTGGATTTTAATGGAAGTCATGTACCCAATTGACTCAAACAAATGATATGTCAAATAATTTAGTACGAATACAACACTTGAGTAGACACAACCAAGTATAAATTAGACTTGGTTGGCACAACTCTAATTTGGTTCAACCTGATCATGCTCTAAATTGACTGAACTGGATCTATCCAAATTGACTATGACTAGCATGGTATTCAAAATTTGATATTAGCTGAGTCAGTTGTGGCTGAGTTAGTAGTAGTCAAATTTGAATCAGGATGAGTTGAACACAATATTTTGCAGTCGGTATTAACTTACTTGCTAGAGTTAACATTGGTCAATTAGACTCATAATTATGATTGTTGAAAAGTTGTTTGAACAACTTGTACTCGGGAAATAACTCAATAATAGGCTTAGTC
>NC_133864.1:8030504-8058398 GCF_044706935.1 Curcuma longa | reverse complement strand
CATAGACAACGGTTTAAAACCGTTGTTGTATCCTCAAAAAACTGTTGTCGTAGTCTCCAATCAACCTCTCAAAGACAACGAAAATATACAACGGTTTTAAATTGTTGTTATAGCTTCCAAAACCGTTGTTGAAAGCGCAAATAGACATCGGTTTTAAAATGTTGTTATAGTCTTCAAAAACCGTTGTTGAAAGCGCACATAGACAACGGTTTAAAACCGTTGTTGTATCCTCAAAAAACTGTTGTCGTAGTCTCCAATCAACCTCTCAAAGACAACGAAAATATACAACGGTTTTAAATTGTTGTTTATAGCTTCCAAAACCGTTGTTGAAAGCGCAAATAGACATCGGTTTTAAAATGTTGTTATAGCTTCCAAAACCGTTGTTGAAAGCGCAAATAGACAACGGTTTTTAAACCGTTGTCGTAGTCTTCAAAAACCGTTGTTGAAAGCGCACATAGACATCGGTTTTTAAAATCGTTGTTGTAGCCTCCAAAAATCGTTGTCGTAGGTTCTAACCGATGTCTCAAAGACATCGGTTTTTGTTAAAACCGTTGTTAAAAAGTAAAAGACATCGGTTTTGACATAAAACCGATGTCTTTTGAGTGTTGTTAAAGACCGATTTTCTTGTAGTGTGCTTAATATTACAATTTCTTTTCGTAAATTGTGTTTCTATCTTCTTTTTCAAGCCAACTGCCAACCAACCATATGGCTGAAATTATAAATGAAGTTGGGCAGTATTAATCCTTTTGGTGATACTTTGTACTCCGTCATTAAAGGCATGATTAGTAGATGAGACCTAAGCCTAAGTGACATAAATTAACACTGCATGGAAAAGGAAGGCAAAAGATGGTACTGGTTCTATAATTTTGCGGTCCTCTTCAACTACAATGGTGAAGTTCTTTGCATGGTTCATGTTACTTGTACAAATGCTGTTATTAATGCGACAGTTGGCAGTTAGTGTCTTGACATGATCCTTGTGATAATGTTAAATGTGATGATGGAAAACCGGTTTTGATTCATGATCTGGAGATCACGACTGAGCTTGTAGCAGAGATGTTTTTGTTCTGTGAAAGAACTTCTATAGAATGAATGTGGAAAATGCATACATGTAAAGCCAAACCAGAGAAGAAGAAGTCACTTGAAGAGCAAACTAGAGAATTTACTCAAGAAGAAGAAGAAGAAGAAGAAGAAGATGTATTAGCATCGAGAAATTTCATCAATACAAGAAGAAACCAATGTTTTTATATTCCCATGAATAAAGTGTTCGATGATGAGATTGTGCAGAAATTGAGGATCACACAACTTTTATTCCCTCTCATGTAGCTTACGCGGAAAGGCTTCTTATTTAGCACAATCTTTCACTTCTTTTCTTCTTTCTCTTTTATCTTCTTTTCCCATCTACTTTTCTGCAAAATGAACAAAAAAATTGATTTAAAATCATGGAATAGAATTTCAACCACTAAGACACCAACAAATTAAAACAAGTCGAGTCCCAATGGTTTGGGTTTGTCAGAGTTTTATCAATACAAACAGATGTAATGTGCAAGAGGGCCATGGCCACTACAACTAAATGTAATGGACCTTACATGAAAAGGGTTTTGTCAACACAGTGATCAGCATGCAGAAAAGCTCCACACTGACACAAGTTCAATTATCTAACTTTCGAAGATCATGATATGTGTGAAAGTGTAACCCAATTTCTAGACCAAAATGCTCCACACTGAGACAAAGTTCATAGCAGTTCACTCAGATTCTCCATTGAGGTTGCTAATTTCTAAACCAATCAATTTATAAAGTCCACTATCCAAATTTAATCATACCAACCTCCACTTCGTATGAAATCCAGCCCTCATGCCGCTGACTGCTTGAGAGCCTGCAGTAAACTACTTTTCAAAGTGATAAATGCAAAAACAAAAAAGAGAAGGTAATGAAAATAAAGACCAATAATTATATTGTCATTGTAAATCTCTCTTTTCTTTGCATCTAAGTACTGTGCCTTAGAGAGTTTAAACAGAAAAACACAGAAAATATTTCTGTCTACACTAGTTTTGTGATTACAATGTCAAGAAGCCAATGCATCAACCTGCAATGCAGCAGAAGATGCATTAAGCTCCTATAGTGATGGAAAATGACTAGCAGAACATAACAACAACATTCAAATTTCAAGAAATCAAAACCTTTTTTCCAAGAATAGCTAGTAATCCTTATGTTAATACACTGATGTGATCATGATTAGGGCTAGCAAAACAACAAGCTTCCAACAAAAAACATCAACTAATTCAGCAATCTCAACAGAAGATATGGGAATTCAATTTCTAAAACAATCTTTCTCGTGGATATTTTTCATGATGCACAGTTCTGAGTGTGACAAACATTCAATAGTGCAAAGAATAGTGAAATTAAAAACATTTTTTTTCCAGAATTCATGAAACTAACGAACCAGCTGGAGATGGAGAATCGAAAATTAAAAAATACTGTAAAATAATTAATGCAAAGATTAGTGGAATTTTAAACCAAAAACCTCATTTTCGAGCTTTTACTGGTTCATTCACTCATTCTAATCAAAGATGTCGAGAACAAATGTCCAAATCATGCCTCGTTCACAAAACAAAACAGGTTTTTGCACAGGAAAACAGAAAGCAATCACACATGCTAGATGCTAGACAAATTCTAAAAACAAATTCTATCATCTGAAACAAATGTTCTCTAGCTGTTTGTTCTAAGCTTATTCTATTGGGCAAATTATTAGTAACGAGATCAGGAAATTGCCTCTTATGTTTGTACTCCACAACCTCCCTTTCCCCACCCTTGATCAAAGCTAAGAACCACTCTAGCACTTGTACAATAGATAGAAATTAACAAGAAAACAGAGGTTAGCTCCTCAGTTTCGTTTTACTTGTCACTAAGTTAAAATTCTATATTTGCAACTGTTAGACGTTCAAACAAAACAAGTAGGCAAATAAGATAGAAGACATTTGGGTGTCGTGTTGCCCAACCCTATTGTAGACATGTACCTGATTGGAAGAGTAACAATTCATGTTTCTCCTTCCTGTTTGTCAAAGATTTGATTTGGTAGATCCTTGAGCATCTCTTAGTTTAAGGTTGGATCGTACAGTGATTAGGCCTAGTACGTGAAATCCATCTAGATATATAGCCACATTGGTTGATCAACCCAAAAGATGTTTGAACAAGGCTGAATGAACTGGCCAAGTGATTGATAAATCATTCTTGATAAAGTATACGAGTCAGACAAGTCAAATAAAATATTTTATATAATAATATTTATTATTGTAAAAAATATACCTTATGTGTTTTTATAATATTTTATGAAATGGAGATAAGAATAATTATTGCATCATCTCTATCCTCCTTTTATCGATTTGGAACAGCTTTTGCTGAAATAATAGTGGTTATGAGATCGATTGTGTGGGATCGCTGCGAATTTCATCTTTTACTAAAGTTATAATTAAATATTTGTAACAACTCTTTCCTTTCCTGCTGAAATTATTTAGGACAAATTTGTTGGTAACCCAACAAATTAAACTTTCTTCGAGAGCAAATATTTAATTACTCGCACTAATACATGCATCCACATATATGTACCTTTATCGATTGATTTCAGTAATCAATCAGCTAATTAATGATGCATTGATTTGGCTGGTAATCGTCATACACCACGTAAGTGCATTCCTTGCAGTGCGGCGGCAGATCTTTGCATGGTTCCGGCTTCTTCTCGGCGTCCGGCTTCTTCTCGGCGTCCGGCTTCTTCCCGGCGTCCGGCTTGTCTGGCTGCTCCACCGTGACGATCTCCGCCGGCTTCTTGGCCTTCCGGAGGGCCTTCACGATACGCACGACGTCGGCAGTCCCGACGATGGTGACAGTGCTCTTCTCCGCGTCAAACGCCATCGACGTGATGCCGTCGAACTTGGCGATGGTCCTCATCACGCACACTGCGCACTTCTTGCACATGATGCTAACCTTCAACACGATCTTCTGCAGAAAATATTAACGCATTAATTAATTAATTAATAATAATATCGATCGATCGATTTGGGAATTATATATATATATATATGCAGCAGGATTAATATAATCATGCATTTAACTTAACGAACCCTTACCTTGGCAGACATAATTTCTGGAAAACGTTACGTTAATTGCTGCCTCGTAGCTAATCTATTCCTGCCGATCTATCGATATGTATGGATATTATATTGGATGATATTTATAATGTAGCTAGTGAGGAGGGTTTCATAATGATATATAATTAACGTACGTGCGAATGGAAGAGGGATCGATCGAGCAGAATACTTGCGTGATTGTGCGTGGGGCCATAATTAAGCTGATGATCACGATATATAAATTAAAGTGATCATCACATGCAACGACTTTTCATTTATTAATTGCACATGGCAAGAGCTGGCCTCGATCGAGATGGAGTGTCTAGGTCGGCCAACCATTCCATGAACCATAGTCGACGTTGGATCGGATGTTGTCATCCAACTAGCTAGCTACAAGGACAAACTCTCTCTCAACTTAATTTCTTCTTTAATTGCTCATGAATAGCTATGTCAAATGTATATATATATACGAGTTTGATATCCTGCGCGAACGAAAAAACGTGACCCGTGCGCACGCGATCCCGGCCGTTCATCGCGAAAAATCCAGGCCGTTCATCGCGAAAAAACACTGTAGCTTCTCTGCGTCGTCGGCGTTCTCGCCGCTGCCGCTCCCCGTCCGGCCACCGCCGGCCACCGGACCGACGGCGATGGATGCGCAACTCACCGGCGCCGGACTGGTGGCCGGGTTCCGGCCGAATTCGGCCGGTCTCCGGCCGCGATTCGGCCGGAATCCGGCTGATTTCTGGCCGACAGTGGCAGTTGGGCACTGTCCTGTTTCCGGTCGGATTCCGGCCGTAATCCGGCTGATTTCCGGTCGACAGTGGCCGTTGGGCACTGTCCTGTTTCCGACCGGATTCCAACCGGAATCCAATGCCGGAATGTGCGCCGGCGAGTTGTGCATCCAACGGTCCGGGTCCGGTGGCCGGCGGTGATCGGACGGCGACGCGACGGCGACGGAAGTGGGCGAGGGTCGGCGGTCGCGTACGGATCGCGTAGGGATGAGTCGCGCGAGATATCAAACCTATATATATATATATATATATATATATATATATATATATATATATATATATATATATAAGTGTTGGAAAATATATTTCTATGTGCAACATGACAACGGAGCCAATATCGATCATTGAACTTCATATGTTGGTTATTAAAAATGACTTGGAGACGTGTTAAATTTCAGTCTTGACGAGCTAGCGAGGACGTGATAGGGGCCGGTTATCTACCTCCAAGTCATCGATTAATCAAGCGAATCAGCTCAGACACTCGATCGGATTATAAAAAAATGATTAGATAATCATTTGAAGCAATTAAAAAATTATTAGCATGCATTTTAGGTGATCAAACGTAATTAACAAGTTTTGGGAGAGTTGGCAAAAGCTCAAAAGGAAACAAAATCTTGAACGAGAATGACACATATAATAATGCATTATTTTCATCATATCCATACAGTAAAATATATAGACTTTGAGCTAGCTAGCTAGGAAATAGTATACACATTCTTGATCTTGTGATAAACAAGTTTCAGTATCGATCCACATTCTTGATCTTGTGATACTCTTTGATCAGTTTAAGTAGGAAAGAAATCAACAGGGGAACCACACCAGCGAGCTGAGAATATATATAATTGTAGGAGGATGGTCTTGTGATTGACTTTGTTGGATGAAATATGGATCGGATGTATCTATGATTGAAGTGGTGTCAATCAACAATGGAAGAAAAGGAGAAGCTGGACATTAGGATTAATTAGAATGACGAGTTTGAAAATAAATACTATAGAAAATAAATTTCCACATATTATAGTTTTTCCATTTTGTCATATTTGATTACCACGGCTTCTGGTTTCCCAATTAATCCAAGACAGTAGTATTCCATGAAAAATGAAAAATGTCAGTCATTTCATGAGTTACTCAAAGATAAATGATATTCATATGAGATTGAACAAAATCAGTGCTTATGTGATCAACATGAATGATATCAAATGATGCCAAAAAAAAAAATCCTACAGAAATGAAGACACCCACGTCTCAGTATCCCACACTGATTACTGTATCTTGACCTGCACTAATTATAGCCCCCAAACTGGCCTGTTAATGCGCCCCACAGGTCCCTTGATTGTAAGGACTGACTCACTGGTTTCTGCATCAATCACTCAGTAGGCAGTCCACGTAAGATTGAAAAATATATCATTAACAAGCATGTCAATAAGCTTGTCGATACTTTTAGAACCTTCAATTTTCAAAACAAATTGATTACAATCTTACGTTTATAACTTCTCGAGAAACGAGGTGAGTTGAGTAAGTTTCCTCTGTCGTTTGGACCTATCGATAATCATAAGCTTGGTTCTAGCTACTAGAGCTAAGTAAGAGCTAGAGTTGTTCAGTTTTTGAAAAACTAGCAAACTTGAAAGCACATGCAACTTGATTTCAATTTAGATAGCTCAGATTTCTACGCGGTCACAGTCGACCCAATTTGTTTACATCCTTAATTGCTGAGACAACATCGATCATCGAAAGGCACAGATAACCTGTACATTAATCTCAATAGCTAGCTAATTCACAACCATACATTTAATTTCAGAAACTAATTAAAGTCCAACTACAAAGACAAGAAAGAAGAATGGTTTTAACAGAAAATTCATACCCTGAATTGAAGGGAGATCACCGGAATTCAGGAGAAGAGAAAGTTATGGAGATGGCCGCTAGTAACTATATATCATGGTGCTTTCTTTAAGTATTAGGGTGTGTTTGGTTCAAGTTATGATATATAACCTTGGTTATGTGATTACCAGGTAATCACATAACCAAGATTATGGGGCATAAAACATAACCTAATGTTGTTTGATTTACTTTATTTATTTGGAGGGAATAAAACATAACCAATTTTATATTTACTATATTACCCTTCATTTAATTATATTTTAATATAATTCATTAAATTAATAAGTATAATTTGTTAATTTTATTTTTAAAATTTTAAATTATATATATATATATATATATTAATAAAATAATTTATTAAAATAATTATTTTAATAAAATAATTCATTAAATTAATAAATATAATTCCTTAATTTTATATTTTTAAATTTAAAATAAATTTATATTTCTTTTAATAAAATAATTTATTAAAATGATTATTTTAATAAAATAATTTATTAAATTAATAAAGATAATATGATAATTTTATTTTAATAAAATAATTCAGTAAAAATAATTATTTTAATAAAATAATTTATTAAATTAATAAATATAATTTGTTAATTTTTTTAAATTAAAAAATATATTTTTTTAATAAAATAGTTTATTAAAATAATTATTTTAATAAAATAATTCATTAATTTTATTTTTAAATTTAAAATAAATTATTTTTTAATTTATAAATATTTAAATTTAAATTTATTGAATTAAATAATTTGATTTTAATTAGATTTCGTAGTACCTTTTAATTGACTTAGTTTTAAAATCGAAGGGTGATCATGGAAAAAATTTCATTAACCTCAGGAATCATAGAAAACCTTAGGCTGACAAGGTAATCACATTACCGGGTTATAACCCATTTGCTGATGTGGCGGTAATGTTGTATTACTTGGTAATCAATCATAACCTGAACCAAAAATGGTTATCAAAGATAACCTTGGACAGATAACCAAAGTTATCAATGATAACCCCAACCAAACACCCCCTTAGTGTATTACCAGTCAATTGAATTTTCGCTAGTAATTTTAAAAAATTACCCGCTATTTAAAAAAAATAACGAGTAAATTTAAAAGTACTAAATGGAATATACCAACCACCAAAATATTTTCCCACTAATCTACTTTTTATTTATTTAAATTCTTTTTTCTTTCACATTGAAAAGAATAGCAAAAATATATAATATATATTCATATATTATCTAATAACCATATTACATATAGATAAATAAAGAATAATAAATTATTCAAAAATGATAAAAAAATGTTATGTTATAAAAAAATCAATGTCATCTAACACATGAATAGATGCTACAATTTAACATTTACGTACCTAAAATTAATATCGTATGAGAGCATCTGCAATGCTGCCCCGTTATAACACATAAAAAAATAATAAAATAATCTGTGGGACCCACCTCTGACCTATTAACGCGTTCAAACCTTTGCTCTTCTATCTCTCCTCCACGTCCACACTCTCTCCTCCACATCATATGGAGAGAGATTAAAGAAAAAGTTATTAACGCTGTTTTAACACAGCGTTGTAGATGCCCTGAGTATCTATCACTGTCTTTTTTTAATAATTTAATATTTAATTTTTAAAATCAATTAATTTTAAAAGTGATTGATTTGACACCATATAATTTTTTCATTTATTATTCAGATAAATCAAAAAGCACGAATAACTCATTGTTCGGCAACTAACATTTTAAAGTTCTCTTCCCATTAAAAAAATTAATTTATAATGCACTAAATTAAAAATTAATTTATCATTATCTGATTAATTACAAAAACATCTTATTATTACACTGTGGTCCCAGAGCTCTTTGGTCCTTATCACAATCACCTTCGAAAAAAAAGAAATAAACAATATTAATTTTTTAATAAACTTAAATGTTCCAGTTGAAATTGCCTCGCAGACACGTCACCCGTCATGTAGCACCGAAGTTGACATCGTGAGGGGGAAGAAGATGATGAGCTCTGGTTGAAGATGATGAATTCGTGTACCTGTGCATGAGATTATAGATGGAGAAGGGAGAGAATTATATCGGCTTGTCTTAACATGAAGTCGCATCATTAACCATGATAACAGAATAAATTATTATGTTTTATAACTTCTTGGCGGTGGCGATATGACTGACTAAGAGATTTGACTAGTTGAGAGAGAAAAATCGGAAAGGAATCGACATGGCTTAAATACAGGAGTAACGTGCTTGGTGAGTCAGGAGCAGGACTCTTGCTCTCGACACCTCGATACTTGGTTCGGATAGGACGAGGAAGCTGAACTAGGAGTTAGACAGATCGTGATCGTTAGAGTCCGAAGTAGGATGGATCAGGGCCGAGTCCAAGTAGATGAGCGAGTGGCTGAGTAGATGAGCAAGTAGCTGAGTAGGGATCCCGTAGTCGAGTAGGGATCCCAAGTGAGTTGAGTGAGTCGGACGGGTGAGATCCAGTTAACCCTGATACAAGTCAATCGTGACGGTCAAGTTCTCTTTCTGTCCGATGTGTCTTGATTTGAGACAACTATATGTACGTAAATCTATTCAGCGCATATATAAGAATATTGATGCACCTCGTAATCTCTACCTAAATATATGTGTCCAAACAAGTCTACACGTGCTAATTACCAAAAGCGTAATCAGATATGCAAGAGGGTAAATCAAAGGACAAGTTATAACTTGAGAAGTATGACATATCTCAAGGTATCACAGATAGGGATCAATTCCTTTGAATATATTCCTGAAAATACTCTTGGGAATAGTCTCTTGGGCACACACCCTACTAAGTTCCACAACTTGAGAAATCTTTGGACTTGGAACTGCATGGTTGCGGAAGTCAGTGGACTCGGAACGTCCCTAGAGTGATATAGCAGTCGAGTACCTTCTCGGATAAATCTCTTCCTGCTTTTTCTTCCCATAGTTGATTAGCATAGGAGCATCTCCGTGGGAACATCATTCTTCCTCCCAGAAAGACTTTTTTTTTTTTTTTGCAGCTTGCAGAAGTTCTTCCTCCCAGAAAGGCACCTCTCATTTCTGTTCAAATCCTTCCCTCTAAAGCAATCTTTTTCTCTAGCACTGTACTAACTTAAGCATCAGAAGAGCAAAACCGACGATGCCGGCTCCTGCTCACCAATGTTGATATCGCAGATCCAAGTGCGACAGATTGTAGACCGAAATGCCACAGACGATTACTGAAGTGCAACGGATTACTATCAGAATGCTGCAGATTGTTATCGGAGTGCCACAAACTCCTATCAAAGTGGTAGATTACTACCGAAGTACCACAGACTCATGCTGGAGTACGACGAACTACTATCGAAGTGTTACTGGAGAGCAATTTGGCTACCTAAGATCGAAGGCTCAACAAATACGAATCCAAACTAAGTGGTGTGGTCGGAATAAGAGGTTAAGGACCCGGACGGGAGATTTGGGACCGCATCAAATATGTTATACATAATATGATTTAAGTGATATCTACAATTAAAAAAAAATTGAGATTCACATATTACTACTTAAGATATTTTTAAAAAATATATTAAATCATTAAAATAGCTCAAAATAATATTGAATTATTAAAATAAAAAATTAATATGGAATCATTAAAATAAAAGCTCAAGAGGTCCTTTGTTTAAATAGCATGCAATTTTTACTAGTTACTGGAAAAAAGTATCCCTTGCTATATTTACATAAATAACCTTTCATAGATGGCTATTATAAATGTTAATGAAAGAAAATAAAAGGATAAACAGTCATATGGTACCTCATTTTTCTATTAAAAAAAACTCCTCATAAAGTGGCTATTTTAAATAAATTGTAATCATTATTCTATTATTAAAAATTGCTACACTATGAATGTGATTTATATTAAAGTAATATGTTATTTGATATTACAATTAATTTGTCATTATTATTTGTATGATCAGAAATTTAGACTTATTTTCTCGGTGAGTTTTTTTTAATATGAATTTTGTGGTGACATTTTTGTCTGTGTTTTATTTTGGATCTACATAAAGAGGAAGAAAAATTGCTCAAGAAGATAATATTAGTAAAACCATAGAGAGCGTTTATAGCTCAAAAATAATTTCCCTTCCCATTTAGCAAATATAACAAAATATTTTTTTCCTTCCAATTTCATCAGATGCCTCTGAGGAGACAAAGGTTTGAAGGTGCCACCTTACCAAGATAGACTATGAAACTTGTCAAATCTTAGATGCAAGATCCACCTTCATCAAATTGGGGAGCCTACTTCCATATATGGTATAAAAGAATAAGCCAAAAGTTTACCTATCGTCGGCAAAGATCAATCGAGAGGTGTCTAATTTTTCTGAAGACATGAAGATGGTTTCCCTGTAAATGAAGCCCAGAAGAAATGGGTTTCCTTCCAGATTGCTTCTTCCCTACCTGCAAGGAACTTACTGTAACTGGTATCCATTGCAGCTAATGTAACTGTGCGTAAACATGCACCAGCCTCCAAACAAAGACCTGCCAACTCACCTTCAACAATGCTTACCCAGAATTGATCTACATGAATTTCTGTTATCTCGAACAAGAATTGGATTCTGACTTCCAGCCATTTAGGAGCTGTTGCATCAAACGTGCAAACTTTTTTGATTGCTGCCGAGGCTCAACAATGTTAACGTTACCCCATTGAGAGCATGGATCGATCCACCACTTCTTCCCAGAACACCAGGCTCCAGGTACAGCCCTGTTGTCACGGCGTTTCAGTATTTCCCTGTCAATTTTATCTAGCACTGATTCACCATGGCGGAACTGTTGAGCGAAAGGTACACCACTGTTTATCATTTCGTCGTAATCCGTCGTGTTAAGAAACTGAGGCTCCATTCCTGGAGGATCATCCCACACCATGTATCTTAGGTCGCTGTTCACCGTTGTATTCTGGAAATCAGCAGAGTTGCATATAACTGAATGAAAGTAACTTTCCTGGGGTAGAATCGCATTTGTGAAGTACAAGAGAAGCGTCCGAGGCAGATTGTCCCAACCCAGTATACAGTAATTTAGGAATGATCTGCTCAGGATAACCCATGGGGATCCTGTTTGGCAGAAAGTTTTGAGGGCGAATTTTAGTAGATGAATCAGAGTAAGCTTGAAGTATATGGTAGGCACATGTAAGATCAGTACCTGTGAAGAACTTGAAAGACTTAGGAGTGTCTCGACTCTTTGAAGCTTGGAAGAAATTATTCCTTTTTGACAAATAGATCCCTGCATCCACTATAATTGGTTGAACTCTTTGTTCTCTGCAAGGGCATATTTCAATGTTAAGGGGTATAAATAGATATAATTTAAACATCAAAGAAAAGCTGTTAATGCTTACTCTTTCCATCCAAGATCACTAGTGTGATCCACGAAGCTAAGGTTCCTTGGAACATTAGAGAAAACATAAATCAAGTCTGCAAAAATGAAAGAAAATGATTGATTATTCCTCTATTAAGGAGGCATATAGTGCAGAACTTTCAATAGGCAGAGTAGCTAGCAGTTCTTTTCTCCATCCAAAAAAATGTGCACTAATTACACAATCAGGTGCCAGAAAAAAGAGAAACCAAAACACCAAGTAGTGGCGTATTCTATTAGTTTTCTTTTTAATATTGTGTAATAGATATATAGAAGCACCAAACAATTATGCTGCAATTTATGCAAGAAAATAAGTCTTAGAATGCTTGACTAATTAATCACAACACAGCATTGCATGCTGATCAAACTTGGTCCAATAGGTGTGTTAGAATGGTCACGGAGGTATTCATATATTGTTTTAACCTGTTTCAGATTGTACTATCGCTAAATTGTTTTTTTCTCATGGTGTCTTAGGAATCAAAGAAATAGATAATAGCTTGCTGGAAACAACTGATTAGTGCCAATACGCATTAGAGTTGGGTTTTATTCTTTTTTATTTTAACAAACGATACTCTCTAGAGTTGGTATCACACGTTCAGTATTTATTCTTATCAAATTTTGCATAGGGAACAGAGCTAGAAGACAAACAAGAACGAAAAACATGCTTAACATCCAAGTATTTAGGTCATTTGCATGGATTTGATCTCTGCGAAGATTAAACAACATATTCAGATGAGAATATAACATCAAATCTACACCACAGTCCATACTGCATACAACTATTCAACTTTTAAAGGAAGTTAATGATAGTTTTTTTAGATCATCCAATTTATTTGTTGAACTAATGAAATATGAAGGGGAACTTACTAATTCACTTGTACGGTTGTACTAAGATATAAGAAACTAATGCTTACAGTCCTTGTTGTCAAGATAAAAAAAGAAGCAAGATAATTACCCTAAAGACACGAAGACAAAGCAATCCAGTTGATTGCCAAAACAAAAGGAAGTATTAAGGTTGGTGAAGAAACAGGTACATCAAAGTCATACACGTAGTCAATGGTCGCGTGCCATCTAATGGTGTTCCAAGTACCTCGATATTAAGTAGATATTGTACATCACATTATTAGTTGAGGACCTCGAAGATGTTTTTCCTTTCATGAAAAATTGGCCCGCTGAAGAATACAGCACTGTGGGCAGGTAATTTGGGGATGCAGCTCATAGCAATGGTGATTCATGGACCTATAGATAATTATAATCAGGTGCTCAAACACTGAGGTAACGGTACATTTGATGGTCAAGGAAGCTGAGGAACACGATCGATATGGAGAATCCACATTATGATACCGAGATCCACGAAGCCTGAGAACCAAGACACTGGCCATTTCTCACTGATGATGGTCAATAGAAGCCCAGAAGCTTTTTGGTGTTTCAGCTAGTCATAGTACTTAGTCAAAGAACAG
Source organism: Curcuma longa (assembly GCF_044706935.1). NCBI lineage: Eukaryota > Viridiplantae > Streptophyta > Magnoliopsida > Zingiberales > Zingiberaceae > Curcuma > Curcuma longa. The sequence goes on along the minus strand of NC_133864.1, from coordinate 8,044,768 downwards.
ATTTGAAGCAATTTCGATAACTCATGCCATGTATAAGACGAAGTTGTTCTGAGTTAATAAGAGATGATGAATCGCGAATGAGGCCAGGTGAAATCTTCAAAGAAAAAGTAAAACTTGACGTAAATTAGAGAGAATCAATTCTCCAGTGTTTCATCCGGCGGATTATTGGTATCAGTTACTCGGCTTAAAGAGAAGGACTCGAAATTTTTCCCACTGGAGAAACTAAGCTGCAATAAAGATTCGTTTTTCTCTTTTTGGAGGGGACAATACCTAAATTCGAATAAACAAGCAAGACAGGACAAAACGTACCATCTTGCGTGATGAGCGGATACTCAGCCGCATTCAGCGTCAGGAACCAATCCCAGCCATCGTCCAGCCGGAGGAGGGCCGACGCAGCGTGGAGCGTGGCGGCGAGCCCGGAGGAGCCCATCGGTGTCATCGCTCCGGCGTTCCTGACAACATCCACGTTCCCGAACGCCCGGGCGGCCGGGATCGTGAGCCAGACCCTGGCAGCGAGATCGGTCCGCTCCGACTCAGGCGCATCGGCGGAGAGGTGGAGAAGGTACCGGTTCCTGGGATGGTAGACCGCAAGGAGAAGGCGCAGGACGCGTCGAACGTCTCCTCGGCCACCGGTTATGTAGTACGCGAAGGCCGGCAGGTGGGCGGCGCCGCGGTGGACATCGGTGGGAGCCGGGCAGCGGGCGAAGAACGCGGAGGAGGCCGCCAACCCGGAGATGGCGGAAAGTACGAGGAGGACGGAGATGAAGCAGACCGAGACGAATGCGAACAGCAATTTCTCCGCGGCAGGCATGCCCCATTGCCGGCGGCCGAGCGCGGCGGGCACGACCGGAGCCGTCGCCCGTGGGATCATGGCAATTGCAGCGACCTACGATTCCATTTGGGGATCAGATTAGGGTTAGTGCTGGGGCTTCACGTAGATCCGGCGAGGGGAGGGCAGAAATCGGACGAGGACAGTTGCAGAGATCCGATTGGGAGAACGTAGATGTGAAAGAGGAACCGTTACGTAGCTTCGGGACAATGGCGGTACCGAAACGGGTCCGTAACGTGCGCATCAATTTAACGCCTACTTATCGCACACTTTTTTTTTTTTTGCCGTAAATTGATTGTGCTGTTTGGTGGTGAGAACGATAGGTATCAGTTGTGTGGTTGCCGTGTACGTTTAAAAGAAATTGTAAATCGACAAAGAAATATTTTAAATATTAATTTATAAATAATGATTCCCATAATTTATGTTTTAATTTTTATATTATTGATCACAGATTCGAAATTCTATAATGTTGATTTTTAATTATAAATAAATGTCATCGAAAGCATTTGTAACTTTGTAATGCTCCCAATATAGCTATAATGTTTTAATGTTATTTTTTTATAGTTAGATTTTTTTTTTATAAAAATGATAATTAGGCGTGCTCATTTTATAAAAACTGATTTGACACGTGGACTCATTAGGACGCCCGTTTCGCATCTCTGTGGTTGTGGTCGCTGGCCTAGAATTAATGATGGGCCTAATCAAAGGAAGAATGACTACCGATCATCCTCGTCTTCTACCAGAACCTTCCATCCATCAAAATGCTGAAATATAAACTCTCCACAAACCCAGCCATCTCGCCGTCTCTGGTGCGCTCCCGATCCCATTCGGTTGGAAGATTGTCGATTAATCACCGCAACAATGCGATCTCGTTTGGAACGCAGAAGGGAAGATCTGTTGGAGAGAGATCGCGCTCTTTTTCTCACTCTGAATCGGTGGAAATAGCTCGCGTCGGAGCTCGGAAAGAGGGATCCCGGGCGGAGGACGAGGATGAGAGGCCCTCGATGCCGGCGAAGGCGCGATTCGCGGCGCCCTCGCTTTCGCTGGTGCCGACGCGGGGTGCGGGAGGCTACTTCGCCGCCCTTCTCACGTTCTTCGCGTTCAAGGGCGGTCTCCTGATCCTCGACGCGTTTCGTATTCTTTTGCTGCTCCCCTTGCGGCGGACGGAGTGCGTTCGGGCAGATGGGGAGCGGAGGAGGGGGCCCTCAGGGGTTGATCTCTCCGGGAAGAATAGCACGGCGCTGACGCGAACGTTTCTCCTGCTTGGTGAGGGATGTCGCTTCTTAGTAGTCGTAACCCTGGTCGCGGTGCGAGGCACCGTGGTGCTCCTCAAAGGACTGCAACGCGCTGTCCAGGCGAAGGCGGAGGAAGTGGTTGTGCAGCCGAGGAAAAAGGACTTGGAGATGGTGACAGCGAGGAAGGCACTAGCTATCAAGATGGCAGAGGAGGCGGCCGCAGAGGTTGAGATGGCGAGTAGCGTGAGGGAGTTTGCGGTGATTCAGACAGCAAGAGGGGATGAGTTGTTCACACAATGTTGGACGCCTCTCTTCCCTCAATCCCGGTAAAAGGCCTTTTCCCTACTGTTCATTATATTTCTCGTTGAGAAAAATAAAACTATGCTAGTGGCTAGTTCATCTTTAGGTTTGTTGTTTCGATTGTTTTCAATCTGAAAATATTATTCTACTCTACAGTGCCTGCAGTTTTTCTGCATCTTCTTAACTGTCTGCTCAAAGTTTGGTCTTCCTTTGTTGATGGCAGAGAGCATCATAGATGTTGTCTTTTTTCACTCGAATTCGCCGACTAGTTTAATGAAATATTTTCGTGCATTTTGAGTTGATAGTACTAACTTTATAAAGGAAGTAATTGTGAGGTTGAAAAACCTAATTGAGAAGCCTGTGGTATTTGTTAACTCCAGGGACATATGTAAAATATTTGGGAGATGCTTGTCAACTTAGAGAAGTATATTTTGTGAATAAGGCTGTATGCTTTGAGCTAGACTTAATCCTAAATCATTGTTTGAACATAATTTTTTCTTATGCTTCTTTTCGATTTGGTTGGTAGATGAATCATGATGTCTCTCTTAAGAATTAAATCATTGTTTAATCTTAATCTTAGAAGTCATGTGTGATGTTTAGTTGGGGGGGGGGGGGGGGGGGGGGGGGGGGGGGGGGGGGGGGGGGGGGTGGTAAGAATTACGTTTAGCTAGGATATTAAGGGAAATGTTTCAAAGTAGATCATAGCAAGGGAATACATTTGTATGTCCAAAGAGGCAGTTGAGTGGCCAAATTGGTCGTTTGTAGTGAAGTTGAAATCATGGTGACTAGTTCCAAAGAATAGCATTGTATTAAAGAAGAAGGGGTAGTCAGTCTGAGTATTAGTATTTGTTGGTGCTAACCAAAGGAAATTTGTTGTTGAAAAAAATGGTTGCTTGAGGAGCTAATTGAGAATGGGAGCGAGGACTAGTAAAATCTATAGAGATGTGTTTGTTTGTGATGCTCCTTGTAATCTTCGTTGTGTGCTGATGGACATTTGTGTTCTTGTCATTATCCTCTAGCAGTGTTGCTGTGTTCATTCGACCTCATTTTATAAAGGTTTTATATTAATTGTAACTCTTAGTATCTTAATTGACAATAACCGAAATCTATCTCTTTTCCACTCGTGGCAGATTTATCATGAGTAACACTAATTGATTGTTGTCGCATTATATCTTGTCTATGTTACTTGGAATATACTTTCTCTCTTTTATGAATTATTCTTTTATCTCTAATTAATACTGTTCCTGTTGTTTGCAGAGGACTAATTGTTATTTTACACGGTTTGAATGAGCATAGGTATGCAAGAAAATTCTCGTCTTTTTTTTTTTGGGGTATGTTGCAACTAGAGATACCATGCCTACGGTTTCTGTTTTTCTCAAATACAGTTTGTTATATTTATTTTGGCAGTGGAAGATATAACCATTTCGCAAAGCGTCTAAATGACAGCTCATTCAAAGTTTATGGTGTGGATTGGATCGGTGAGTTTTAAACCAACAACCAATTATAATGTATCGGTTACTAATTTTGTAAATTGCTGCACATATGAATTTATTTTAGAATGATTAAGCTAATTAGATCTATTTACAAGGATAAGCTAATTATTATTCTCAAGGGATAAGATACTTCGATTGATGATGCTGAGATGAAAAATACATAGCTGTTTGTTGTCATGGATGAATTATAAATTTGGCTACAATTATACATGGCATGCACATAAGAAGTCAAGCACTAGAAGATTTAGAAATGATGATTAATATGGGTGGAACATTCTAGAAACCTAAACAATGTTGTATGGTCCTTTCATGTGAGAATAGATAGTTATAATGTGAGTATCAGATGGGTGGTTTTCATGGCAGCTGAGAAGAGCCAACCAAGAGATGAGACATGATAAAAAGGCATTGGAGGGTGCTCACCTCCAAAGGCCTATGAAATGAGAGCTGTCATATTATTGTAAGGACATCTTTTTCAAAGCCTCTACATAACCTCCTCTAAGCTTTCCATAGATTTTCCACGTTGATCGCTTTAGCAACTCCTAGCAAGGAGGAAGGTTCAATAGAAGAGCCTTACTTGCCTCTTATTCTCATTTTACACCAAGCTAGATCAAGTGCTCCACCTGAGGTCATCCAACCCTACCTTAATCATCTCTATTCAAGTGATCAAATTGCATTTAGCTCAAGTGAGCTAGAGTCCACTTCAAATCAATTCCTTCATCTAGGTTGAGTTGCCTCTAAACTTTGGTGAACTCAACCAAATCTCGAACCACTTCAAGCTGAAACAATTTCAAGTTGAACTGTGTTCAACTCAAATGAATTCAATTAGCTACAACCAAATTTGAGGGCTTCTGCATATTCACTTAGGCATCTCTTTGGACTTCAGTTTCACAGTTGGAAGTCCTATGCTTATTCACTTAAGGGCATCTTCATAACTGTGGCTTTACACAAACCAAGGAGTTATGCCTCTTCAGTTAGATGCCTTTTGGACTTCAGTTTCACATAGTCTTAGGGCTTATGCCTTTTTAGTTAGGTGTTTCTTTGGACTTCAGTTTCACACAGCTTGAGGGTTTATGCCAATTCAGTTAGGTGTCTCTTTGGACTTCGGCTTCACATAGCTGAAGGGTAAGCCTATTAACTTTTTGTCTCTTTGAATTTTGCCTTCACATAGTTGGGGGTTTATATCTGTTCATTTAGGCATCTTTTTGGTCTTCAGCTTTGCACAATTCGAGGGTTTAAGCATATCCAAGTAGGTGCATCTTTTGAACTTTGGTTGATGTGTATCAGGTTCACTTCCATCTTGGTCTATTGGATTGAATGTCATGCAGTTCAATTGATGTGTATCAGGTCCACCTCCATCTTGGTTTGTTGAATCGAATGCCATGGGGTTTGGCGGATGTGTATCGGGTTCTCTTCTATCCCTGGTCATCGGATTGAATGACTGTCGTTCAGCCCCATGTATATGAGATCCACTTCCACCCTGATTCATTGGATTGAATGCCACAGTTAGGTTGAACTATCCAGAAATAAAGAAAGCATCACTAGACTGGTAATAGTTAATACTTAAATGAGGCAATTTCAAAACTAAGTTTCAACTACTCAAACATGAGCAAAACTCTTAGATCAAGAGAAAGAAACATACAAAAAAATTGCTATGGTAAAATGTCAAACAGAGAACCTTCTTAAATACTCTACATGTCAAGGGCGTGAAACAAGGTTGAACATCCCTGAGCACATATGTCAGCCTTTAGTCTATATGGGCCTTCCCTGTTCAGGATCATCTTGTCCCCTTTCTAGGCGCCGATTTACTTTCAATCTCCTGAGCACAGGTTTTACCACCAGCATTAATTTTAGAACTTAGTTTTATCAAGAGATATTTTTAAGACAGTTATTAGAAGTTAAACCATGTACTCTCTTCTTTTCAAATTTTTATCTTAGTTTAATATTTCGATAAATTGGAAAATGACACTGATTTCTACCTTCCAACCAAAAACAAGTTGCAATTATTATAAAGTGAACATTTAAAGTTCATTTCAAGAAGTTAATAATGAAAACTAGCCATAGTTGAAGTGGGAGGACAAATGGATAAAAGTGAAAATGGAACTTGATAAAGGAAAGGTGATGTGGTTGTGGTGATTAACCTTTTTGGAAACATTTGTATACTCGTGCCAAAATCCTCTCTGATAAGTCTAAGTCTAACCTTTTTTGTTTTCAGGTCATGGTGGAAGTGATGGCTTGCATGGGTATGTCCATTCCCTTGATCATGCTGTTGATGATCTAGTATGTCTGCTTAATTTATCATGCCATTTGAACATATTCTAACTGTTATACCCTGTTTTAATATAGTTGATGATGGTTCTTATACAGAAAAACTTTCTGGAGAAGGTAATCAGCCAGAATCAGGGACTTCCATGCTTTGTCTTCGGTCATTCCACAGGTGCAGCCATAGCACTCAAGGTACATTGATTTCATTGTAAAAGGACACCATCCATCCTTTTACATCAGATTCACCAATTTTATCCTGCAAACTTTGCATGTACTTGAAACGTTCAAGGCTTCATTGGACCCGAAGATAAAGGTTCTTATTCAAGGTCTCGTATTAACATCTCCAGCTATTCATGTTCGACCATCTCATCCATTGATCCCAGTAAGTGTTGTTTCTCTCTTGACAGTTGCATAGAGTGAAGTTAACAAAGTTGCTAAATACCCAATATCCTCCACACACCTAGAAGTTTAACTTGCTTGAAAATTGTTCACTGGACAACTGAGATTTTATGAGATTATTGCGTGTTGATAAGATAGCTATTGTACTGAAAAATAGTAGTACAGTTATGTATGGTTCAAAATGAATATCTATCAACTTATCTAGTCGATTTGTGACTACAACATGGTTTTGCTATCAGGTTATTGCACCAATTTTATCCCTCTTACTTCCAGAACACCAATTCAGAGCAGCATACAAGAGTGACTCACCCGTCTCGCGTGATCCTGTGGCTTTAAGGGACAAATACACCGATCCACTTGTTTTTACTGGGCCTATCAGAGTCAGAACGGGTTACGAGATATTGAGGATATCGTCATTCTTGTATAAGAATCTGCGGAGAGTTTCAGTGCCCTTCCTGGCTCTTATTGGATCAGCAGATACTCTAACCATCCCAGAAGCCACTGAAAGGCTCTATGAAGAAGCATCGTCCTCCGATAAAACACTCAAAATATACAAGGACTTAAGACATGATCTTCTTTTTGAACCCGAAAGAGATGACATTATTCAAGATATTATTGACTGGTTGAGCTTGAGAATTAGCTTGGACTGTGAGTGATCTTATAACTGGCTTAATCCTAAGGAAGCAATATTTTCCCTCCTTTTCAACACTTCAAATGCTAGTAGTCCACATGTTATTTCCAACACCGCATTGACTTGCGGTTACCTTAGAGTAGTTCAAGGAGCTATTTCTTTAGAAAGTTAAGTATTTGATTTTTTTTCCCAGCAAATTATAAATAACTAGTATTATGTTACTTCAAGTGTTATATTTTTATTGATATGGACTTTATAGTTAATTAATATTTAATGTCAGCATTAAGTTATGATATTTATATTTGTTTTATTGTTCATAATTATTAATCCGTGCCTTCACTATCTATTCTCTAACCATTTCATCTTCCTATATTAATAATCCTATAATAATTTGTTCTTATTTATTAATGTTTCTTTAGAATTTTTTCTCTCTTTCTATTGTATATATACACCGTTCGTATTATATTATATATATTTTTTTAGTATTGGTCATCCCTGAGTGTGATGTAAATTATAGCGAACTGGAGGATTAAATGTATATTTCATTATATGCTACATTATTTTACCAAATGCAGATGTAGAAGCTTAACCATCAAATCAAATTAAACCACACGACATTAATCGGCCCAACTAAGCCCAGTGAACTTCGAGCGTGCTTCGCACGTGTTCCCGCCTTCCCTTGTCCCTCACTCCTTCCGATTCCCGGCGAACGGTCACGTGATGCGGGACGTGGACCACGCTGCCCTTTCAAAATTGAGGATAGCGAGAGGGACTTGCCGTCACCTGTCCTCTTCCACCTACCGCGCTTTCCCCACTCGCGTTGGGATTGCGCTATTTTGCATCCTCGAGCTCGAAAGCCGGATCCGGTCACCGTCTGCCGACCCATGTTGTTTTCCGCAGAGACGGAGCACCGGCCTGTGGTGCCGGCGCCGGCGCTTCCGCCGGAGCCACTTGGGCAGGCGGCGCAGGAGAATACATTCCGCAACTTCTCGCTCCCGACCATGAAGACGTGGGGGAACAAGCGAGTGCTACGCTGCGTGAGCGTGGGCGAGGGAGCCGGCGGCGGCGGCGGCGATGGCGCGGGCAGACGACGATCGTCGCGTGATCTGGAGGCAGGAAGCGGCGACAGAAAAGCGGTGGAGGAAGTGAGGGAGAAACTCTTGGTTCGCCTCCGGGAGGCGGCGGATCGAATCAATCTGATAGTTCATCGAGCGCCGCTGCCGCTACCACCGCCTTCCAAAGGCGATGACCACGCGATGGAAGCCGTTCCGGCGCAAGATCCCGAAACGGAACCGTCGTCACCCTCCGCCGCATGGCCGTGGAAGCTGCGGACGAGGAGAAGAGGGGCTAGGGTTCAGGCGGCGTTCGAGCGGCAAGCGAGTGCGTCGCCGCCTGTTGCGGGCGAGAAAAGATCAGGGCGGCTGCTGACGTCAGAAGTCATGGAGCGGAGCGAACGCCCTAATTTCTCCGTTACCCTTTCCAGGGAGGAGATCGACGAGGACATCTACGCCGTCACCGGTCACAGGGCACGCCGCCGGCCTCGAAAACGGCCCCGTCTCATCCAGAAGCAACTCGACGTGAGTCCATGCCTCGTCTGCATCAATTTTTTTCCTCCAAAAATAATCTTGGTTTTAATCCAGATGCTGTTTCCTGGTTCATGGCTTTCGGAGATCACGGTCGACTCCTACAAAGTTCCCGAATAGAAGAGCTTGCACGGACACCGGCAACATACCTTCTCCTCCGTCGCCATTGATTCATCTTCTCCACCCACCGCTTCAGCAGTGTCCACCAACAAGTAAGCCATCTTTATCTTCTCCTCTGCTGTTGCTGTTGCCTTGTTATAATTGAATCGAAACATCCAAAGAAGTTAGATTTTCATAATTCGTAATCCTTTTTCTTTTCCTTTTGGAGATTCCACCGAATTTGATCCGCCAAAATAGTGAAAATTGCCTTCAAGCATTTCTTCGCCTCGTTTGGATTTGACAGATGAATTTGTGTTGTGTTCATTAGTCCTGTTGGATCTTCCCCTTTCGTTAAATTGGTGTTCAAATTATTATTATTATTATTTTGCCTACATTTACTCCAAAACTTAGATTGCATTCTGTTCTATCTTTGTTTTTGTTTTTGTTTTTTTTGTTTATGATTTATTAATCATCAACTCAATTTTCAAATGGTAAAAATGCTTTCGAAGTTGTTGCCCGAGTTCTAAATTAGTATTTCTCGGCGGGGGTGAGTGGAATCGCGTGGCTTCCTGCTGTTCGATTGAGACAGGGGAGAAGTTTACAGCCAATTCGCCACTCGATATTTGATGGAAATCGTGGTCCCAGTGCTCACAACCTGTCGCATGGTTCACATTTTTATCCAATCGGGTTGACACTAGAGTCCTAGATCGAATTCGTCCGGATTGATTATCCTATCAAATAATTTAAATATATCAGATTAAACTTTTATTAATCCAGTTAAAATGGATCAGTTTGTGTGGGTTACAAGTACAGATGGATTGATCCAAGATGAGCTCGAGTTGATCCTTGAATTTAGAAGAAAATTTTTTAGTTTAAAATTTAAAATGAAAATGAAAATTATAATTGGCTTGTTAGTTGATCCGTTTAATGGCAGACCGATATATTCGGTCACGAGTCGGTCTAACAGCTCTACCTAACACAGCTCAGTTTCAATTGGGTCGGGCTTGACTTCGCATGTAGACTCGAGCATGCGGCAATGGCTCGCCCAAGATGGCTGGATTTGTACCGGGCCAAGCACGCGTGAAACTTGGGCAAAGCATTCTCCGGCTTATCCCATGCTTGCGCTTGAACGTGAGTTATATCACTTTGATTTGCAAATAAATATTTTTTGAAAATAATAATAATTAATGGAATATTTAAATCAATTACATAATTCAAAAGTTATATTTTTTTATAGAAGAAAAGAATATATCATATGTGATTGGATATGTTAGAATATAATATGAAATCACAGTGTAAGACATGTAGCTGATGCTATAGCTTTAGGTGCAATGGTTATAATTTAAATAAGACCTCCTTAGTTTAGCTAAAGCATATAATAATTGGTAGTATAATATCCCCAATTAGGAGTATCGATATACCACTATGTTCAACGCTAGCACCGAGAATTATTCTAAAATGTTAATAGTTATTATAGGATTTGCAATTTCATATTAATTTTTAAAAAAACAATAAGGTATATTATGACGTTAAATTGTAGAACTACAAGAATATAATATACACTCAAAATTAGGGAGATTAACAATATAATATTTGTTTAAAAATAAAATAATTTAATAGTATTTGGATCTATTGCTTAGAATTTGTTTTAGTTTAATTATAACAAATATGAAGAGAATTTAATAATTTAAAACGTAATTTAATAAACTTCCATTTTTTAGTTAAATGGGTTATACAATTTAATGGTAAATAAATACTCATAAAACTTTAAAATGAAATTTGTTGATAATCGAATTTAAATAATAATAATAATTGTATAGGATGTTATATAGTTGTGTGCTCGAGGATAAATAATATTTATTAATAAAATTCTTGAGTTAATTTATAAAGCACTATAGACCATAAAAGAATTGTAAAATTCAATTTAAATTAGTTTTACTTTCTAAATATGGAATTCTTGCTAGTGTGATGTAAAGATATTTCGTAAATTATTTATTGATTATGAATTTTTATTTCAGTTTTTTCAATTTATCTATCCAAACAGTATTGAAAATTCTACATTTTATTTAAGTGATGACTTTTAATAGTCAGTACAAAATTAATAACTTCATATTAAAATTAAATTACTAGTTAAAGCTAAAACTAGTAATTTAATTTTAATATGAAGTTATTAATTTTGTACTGACTATTAAAAGTCATCACTTAAATAAAATGTAGAATTTTCAATACTGTTTGGATAGATAAATTGAAAAAACTGAAATAAAAATTCATAATCAATAAATAATTTACGAAATATCTTTACATCACACTAGCAAGAATTCCATATTTAGAAAGTAAAACTAATTTAAATTGAATTTTACAATTCTTTTATGGTCTATAGTGCTTTATAAATTAACTCAAGAATTTTATTAATAAATATTATTTATCCTCGAGCACACAACTATATAACATCCTATACAATTATTATTATTATTTAAATTCGATTATCAACAAATTTCATTTTAAAGTTTTATGAGTATTTATTTACCATTAAATTGTATAACCCATTTAACTAAAAAATGGAAGTTTATTAAATTACGTTTTAAATTATTAAATTCTCTTCATATTTGTTATAATTAAACTAAAACAAATTCTAAGCAATAGATCCAAATACTATTAAATTATTTTATTTTTAAACAAATATTATATTGTTAATCTCCCTAATTTTGAGTGTATATTATATTCTTGTAGTTCTACAATTTAACGTCATAATATACCTTATTGTTTTTTTAAAAATTAATATGAAATTGCAAATCCTATAATAACTATTAACATTTTAGAATAATTCTCGGTGCTAGCGTTGAACATAGTGGTATATCGATACTCCTAATTGGGGATATTATACTACCAATTATTATATGCTTTAGCTAAACTAAGGAGGTCTTATTTAAATTATAACCATTGCACCTAAAGCTATAGCATCAGCTACATGTCTTACACTGTGATTTCATATTATATTCTAACATATCCAATCACATATGATATATTCTTTTCTTCTATAAAAAAATATAACTTTTGAATTATGTAATTGATTTAAATATTCCATTAATTATTATTATTTTCAAAAAATATTTATTTGCAAATCAAAGTGATATAACTCACGTTCAAGCGCAAGCATGGGATAAGCCGGAGAATGCTTTGCCCAAGTTTCACGCGTGCTTGGCCCGGTACAAATCCAGCCATCTTGGGCGAGCCATTGCCGCATGCTCGAGTCTACATGCGAAGTCAAGCCCGACCCAATTGAAACTGAGCTGTGTTAGGTAGAGCTGTTAGACCGACTCGTGACCGAATATATCGGTCTGCCATTAAACGGATCAACTAACAAGCCAATTATAATTTTCATTTTCATTTTAAATTTTAAACTAAAAAATTTTCTTCTAAATTCAAGGATCAACTCGAGCTCATCTTGGATCAATCCATCTGTACTTGTAACCCACACAAACTGATCCATTTTAACTGGATTAATAAAAGTTTAATCTGATATATTTAAATTATTTGATAGGATAATCAATCCGGACGAATTCGATCTAGGACTCTAGTGTCAACCCGATTGGATAAAAATGTGAACCATGCGACAGGTTGTGAGCACTGGGACCACGATTTCCATCAAATATCGAGTGGCGAATTGGCTGTAAACTTCTCCCCTGTCTCAATCGAACAGCAGGAAGCCACGCGATTCCACTCACCCCCGCCGAGAAATACTAATTTAGAACTCGGGCAACAACTTCGAAAGCATTTTTACCATTTGAAAATTGAGTTGATGATTAATAAATCATAAACAAAAAAAACAAAAACAAAAACAAAGATAGAACAGAATGCAATCTAAGTTTTGGAGTAAATGTAGGCAAAATAATAATAATAATAATTTGAACACCAATTTAACGAAAGGGGAAGATCCAACAGGACTAATGAACACAACACAAATTCATCTGTCAAATCCAAACGAGGCGAAGAAATGCTTGAAGGCAATTTTCACTATTTTGGCGGATCAAATTCGGTGGAATCTCCAAAAGGAAAAGAAAAAGGATTACGAATTATGAAAATCTAACTTCTTTGGATGTTTCGATTCAATTATAACAAGGCAACAGCAACAGCAGAGGAGAAGATAAAGATGGCTTACTTGTTGGTGGACACTGCTGAAGCGGTGGGTGGAGAAGATGAATCAATGGCGACGGAGGAGAAGGTATGTTGCCGGTGTCCGTGCAAGCTCTTCTATTCGGGAACTTTGTAGGAGTCGACCGTGATCTCCGAAAGCCATGAACCAGGAAACAGCATCTGGATTAAAACCAAGATTATTTTTGGAGGAAAAAAATTGATGCAGACGAGGCATGGACTCACGTCGAGTTGCTTCTGGATGAGACGGGGCCGTTTTCGAGGCCGGCGGCGTGCCCTGTGACCGGTGACGGCGTAGATGTCCTCGTCGATCTCCTCCCTGGAAAGGGTAACGGAGAAATTAGGGCGTTCGCTCCGCTCCATGACTTCTGACGTCAGCAGCCGCCCTGATCTTTTCTCGCCCGCAACAGGCGGCGACGCACTCGCTTGCCGCTCGAACGCCGCCTGAACCCTAGCCCCTCTTCTCCTCGTCCGCAGCTTCCACGGCCATGCGGCGAAGGGTGACGACGGTTCCGTTTCGGGATCTTCCGCCGGAGCGGCTTCCATCGCGTGGTCATCGCCTTTGGAAGGCGGTGGTAGCGGTAGCGGCAGCGGCAGCGGCGCTCGATGAACTATCAGATTGATTCGATCCGCCGCCTCCCGGAGGCGAACCAAGAGTTTTTCTGCTCACTTCCTCCACCGCTTTTCTGTCGCCGCTTCTGCCTCCAGATCACGCGACGATCGTCGTCTGCCCGCGCCATCGCCGCCGCCGCCGCAGGCTCCCTCGCCCGCGCTCACGCAGCGTAGCACTCGCTTGTTCCCCCACGTCTTCATGGTCGGGAGCGAAGTTGCGGGTCGTACTCCCTGCGCCGCCTGCCCAAGTGGCTCCGGCGGGAAGCGCCGGCGCCGGCACCACAGGCCGGTGCTCCGTCTCTGCGGAAAACAACATGGGTCGGCAGACGGTGACCGGATCCGGCTTTCGAGCTCGAGGATGCAAAATAGCGCAATCCCAACGCGAGTGGGGAAAGCCCGGTAGGTGGAAGAGGACAGGTGACGGCAAGTCCCTCTCGCTATCCTCAATTTTGAAAGGGCAGCGTGGTCCACGTCCCGCATCACGTGACCGTTCGCCGGGAATCGGAAGGAGTGAGGGACAAGGGAAGGCGGGAACACGTGCGAAGCACGCTCAAAGTTGGCTGGGGACTTAGTTAGGCCGGTAATCTAGTGTGGTTTAGTTTGATTTGATAACACTTACATGCATTAGGATGATAATATAACAACGTAATGAAATATACATTTAATCCT
>NC_133864.1:8020508-8030404 GCF_044706935.1 Curcuma longa | reverse complement strand
ATTAGTATTTCTCGGCGGGGGTGAGTGGAATCGCGTGGCTTCCTGCTGTTCGATTGAGACAGGGGGAGAAGTTTACAGCCAATTCGCCACTCGATATTTGATGGAAATCGTGGTCCCAGTGCTCACAACCTGTCGCATGAATAAGTTCACATTTTTATCCAATCGGGTTGACACTAGAGTCCTAGATCCAATTCGTCCGGTTCGCATGTAGACTCGAGCATGCGGCAATGGCTCGCCCAAGATGGCTGGATTTGTACCGGGCCAAGCACGCGTGAAACTTGGGCAAAGCATTCTCCGGCTTATCCCATGCTTGCGCTTGAACGTGAGTTATATCACTTTGATTTGCAAATAAATATTTTTTGAAAATAATAATAATTAATGGAATATTTAAATCAATTACATAATTCAAAAGTTATATTTTTTTATAGAAGAAAAGAATATATCATATGTGATTGGATATGTTAGAATATAATATGAAATCACAGTGTAAGACATGTAGCTGATGCTATAGCTTTAGGTGCAATGGTTATAATTTAAATAAGACCTCCTTAGTTTAGCTAAAGCATATAATAATTGGTAGTATAATATCCCCAATTAGGAGTATCGATATACCACTATGTTCAACGCTAGCACCGAGAATTATTCTAAAATGTTAATAGTTATTATAGGATTTGCAATTTCATATTAATTTTTAAAAAAACAATAAGGTATATTATGACGTTAAATTGTAGAACTACAAGAATATAATATACACTCAAAATTAGGGAGATTAACAATATAATATTTGTTTAAAAATAAAATAATTTAATAGTATTTGGATCTATTGCTTAGAATTTGTTTTAGTTTAATTATAACAAATATGAAGAGAATTTAATAATTTAAAACGTAATTTAATAAACTTCCATTTTTTAGTTAAATGGGTTATACAATTTAATGGTAAATAAATACTCATAAAACTTTAAAATGAAATTTGTTGATAATCGAATTTAAATAATAATAATAATTGTATAGGATGTTATATAGTTGTGTGCTCGAGGATAAATAATATTTATTAATAAAATTCTTGAGTTAATTTATAAAGCACTATAGACCATAAAAGAATTGTAAAATTCAATTTAAATTAGTTTTACTTTCTAAATATGGAATTCTTGCTAGTGTGATGTAAAGATATTTCGTAAATTATTTATTGATTATGAATTTTTATTTCAGTTTTTTCAATTTATCTATCCAAACAGTATTGAAAATTCTACATTTTATTTAAGTGATGACTTTTAATAGTCAGTACAAAATTAATAACTTCATATTAAAATTAAATTACTAGTTAAAGCTAAAACTATGTTTACATAGAGAGCATATGTTATGATATTGACTTATTAAGATAGGTACATATAAATACAATCAAACAAATAAAATTAGAAAATATTAGCAATGGTACCTTTTAAAACTAATTAGCAAAATAATATTAAGAATGTAGCGCAAAAATGCAATTGTGAAATATACTAAGAGATAGGGGTGCAAACGAATCAAGCTTTTTCATAAATTTTTCGAGCCAATTCAAAAAATATTTAATTCATATTTGAAATTATCGAATTAGAACTAAACTCAAATATGTTTGATAACGAATTCAAATTTAAAATATCTTATTTGATTGTTCACAAGTAGCTCCTGAGCCAAACTTAAATTGAACTCTATTTATTTATTTATTTATTTTCATAGTTTTAGTATAAATATGCTTAAATTAAAATTTGAATAACTTGAATCAAACTTGGATTTAAATCATTTTGAACTATAATTTAATTCTATTTGAATTAAGGTTTAAACAATTCAAGCCAAACTCGAGCTCGGATTTCATTTCGAATCGAGCTCAAGCTATAATCATTTATATTTTTGAATTTCAAATCGAATTCGAATATCAGATATATTTTTCAAACTCAAACTCAAATATCAATATTTTCATACTATTTGCCTTGATTCGATTTCGTTTAAACCTTTAATGAGGAGGTATTTTAGAGACAACTTTGAGTTTGTTCTACCATCTCATTGCCTTTTAGACTCCCTTGAGACCTTAGCACTTGATCAATGGTGCTAGGATATAATGCTTTATAGAGCACAAAAAATGGAATTGGAGTGCAAGTGACACAACTTGATAAATTCCACATCTTTGGGATGAGGGGGCATCCTCTATGAATGATTTGAGAACATTGAATCAAACAGAAGCCTCAAGCTTACCTCCAAGACACATAACTTTGACCCCCTTTTCGCATACTCTAAATGCACCATAAAGGGGTGCAATCTAAGTGATTAGGGTTCGCAACCAACTAGAACTCTTTAGAACCTCAAGTAGAGTAGTAGAGGTAGGAGAATCAGTGCTCGGAGTCTTGGGGAGGCCAACCATCTTTCACTCATGACTCGATCACTTTAGAATGGGAGGAATGCCCAATTCTTCTTTCAAAAGCCATTGGCCATGTGAACCTCGACAAGTTCATATTTGCAAAGTAGAGAATTAGCTAGCGCATCGCATCAAATAGGCGTCAACAAATACAATATTGAACAAAGCTATGGGTTGATGAAGCCTAGGAACTTGGCTTCACACCCCTCGGATTCTAGTTTAGTGGTGTTATCATAGATGGTCGACAGACAAATAAATCTAATGGATTAGAATTCGGTACTTTGGATAAATGACATAGAAGAAGCGTCTCTTCCAACCTTTGAAATGGGTCAAGATGCGCTTGTATTTCCTACCTTCACTTGGATACCTATACACACCTTTTATCAATCACTTGAAGGGCACAATATCTGCCCTCTCAGTCAGTCTATGAAAAAGATAAATGGGTGTCACCAAGTATCCTAAGAAACTTGGCCAATGTGGCATCCTTTGAAGCTTAGAGGATATTTTCAAAGTGGTGCAAACAAAGTACTCTCAAACTTTTCACTTCAGCATATATATTACTTAAACATGATGTGGTAAAAAAATGGATGTTGTGTTGGATCATTGAGGTTAGTCTACCACTAAAGGGCAAATGCTTGCCAAGTTGCCGGGCAGATGTTGTGCTTGGCCATTGAGCTAAGCGAGTTCAATCTGCTGTTCCAAAGAAAATCTACCACCAAATGGCAGACACTAGAGTGCCGAAATGACTAAGCCCTTGAAGGAGTTCAAGTAATGGCAGACTTGGGTTATGTATATGGACGATTAATTCTTCGACAACGAAGATGGGGGACCCTAAACTGGTGCTACTTAGATTGGAATACTCAGTTGAGAAGTCTCTAAGATTTCATTTGGCAGTTACTAAGAATGAGGATGAATCCTAAACTTAGATCTAAGAGGTATCCTTAGCAGGGAGAAAGTTTAGGATAATCCAAGTCTCCAGTGACTCGCAACTGATGGTGAATCAGGTGCTAGAAAATTTGATACCAAGGAAAAGGTCCAAGCTTGGGAAGAACCTATTCAACATTTCAGCATAAAGCAAACCATGAGGTCCAAAATAACATGAAAGTCAATGCACTACGAACAATAGCTACAATGATTGTCGGAGAGAATCCAAAGAAGGTACTCATAGAAGAAGTCCTAGTTCGAAACATTGGGGCCTAAGTGGTCAAAGTTAAGAAGAGTCATTTCTAGGTGGACGATAACATAAACTACCACAAGGTGCTCCATGTTTGGTTTGCTAAATAGTGCTAAGGGAAATATATAAGGGAAGACATAGGAACATTGACAAAACAATTCAAATGTTTTGAAATTTAGATCTTGAAAAATTACATCAAACGTTACCAATTTATCTCCTCTTCCTAGGGATTCTTGCATAATACTAAAATATAAGGTTGTTTCCCTACCTACAAGAATGTATGTAAAGCTCAAATCAACTAGCATGTTCCAAGAATGTTCGGCCAAGCATTCGTCCCTCTAAAGCTTGGGGCATCCTTATTTGGTCCTCTAACTCTACAACTTCTTTAATTTTTTTTTAAATGACTAGGCATCTAGATATAAATACATATAATGTCTTGCTATGAAAAATAATTTACCTTAAAACCGTAATTAGAACCTGCTAATAGTGTGAATCTCTGGTGGTACTTTTGCCTCATCAAGACTGTTTTAAAAAGCTAACAATGCATAATAGTAGTAGTCTTTAGAACTCCATGAAAGTGAGAATTAATAGTCTCCATCGACTGGTAAAAAAAAAGGAACAATTGTCTAATAGTGAAGCCATGTGTCAACAAGAATCTAGAAGATGAGATGAGGCTCTTACGGGTGTAGTGTAGCGGTCAGAGTTAGAATCTCAATCTCAATAGGGATGAATATTCTAAAGATTGACCTCTAAGTGTGCATAATTATACTCTGGATTTTATAAAAATGAGGCTGGTAGCTTCTCAATAATGAACAAAGATGAGCAAAAATTAAAGTCATTTTAAAAAGACTGGCAATCTTCCGATCTACTAATTAGTCTATTTGACAATTCCTATCAAGCATTTGTTTTGTGCTCACTGGTTTAGATCAATGATGTGTCCATGTACTATGGCATGCTTATACCACAATCTAATAATTTGATTATCCCTTATCATATATCAAGCTTCCTCAGCCTTGAAAATAATTTGAAAGTTAATACACCTAAAAGATTATAAATTTAAAAAATAATAAAGATGCAGTAATCAAGGTAGAATAAAGTTGACTCATCAATACTACAGTGAGAGAGGTTAGGAAACTGCAGTGAGACGTTAGGGACTGGAGCATTGATCGATGAGTCTCTGCAATGTCGGTCAGCACAAACAAGGTTGATGTCAGGCAGTTGTCTGCGATGTCGGAAGGGTATGATGTCGCGACTCGGGAGGCCAGGAGACTGGGAGAGAGGTTTTATATAGGATGCAGAAATTATATGAGGGATAAAAGGGAGAGAATAAAATTAAGAGCATCCATCCTTCCTTCACCAAATCTGGCTGAACCAAAAACAAGGATAAATTGGAATATTTTACCTTCCACTCATCCCTTCTCATCAATTCATCCTTCCAACCAAACAACCAAATGGCTGATGTGGGTTCAGAAGTCAACCCATACATCCATCATACACCTTATTCATCCAAACAAACAGGCCCTTAGTCTAGTTGATCTATGTTAGTTATGGGTGTGTGCATAGGATTGATTCCACAGGCTATTCCATTTGGATCAGAGGGGTGCAGGGGCCTTCAATTTCACCTCAAGGGCCGACATGGGAGTGGTCGGCAAGGGAGGTCAACATTTGGCGATTTTGGCAGTAGGCATCTTCAATAGCAAAGAGAAGGCAATCAAAAAACAACAAAGGTGGGAAGTAACAACAAACAGTGGGAAGCAATGGCAAAAGAAAGGAAACACCAACTCACCAAGAGAGAACCAAAGAAGAAAACTTTATTAATTTTTCAATGATACAATCTAGGTGGTTTCCCTCTTTTTATGGAGTTTCTTACAAACTAATTCAATCTGGTTACCCTTTTTGTTGATTAATAATTAGATTCAATTTGTTATTTTCTTGTAGATCAGTTCCTTTTCTTTCCTAAGGTTAAATCAATTCCTTCTAATTTCTTCCTTTGCTATCAATCTACATTCCCAATTTCACACTATCAGGATTTTGGGATTTCAACATATAACTCGTTGTCGAACCAACACAACAGCTCCGTAGGATATTAAAACTACAATTCCCATGTCATATAACATGTTTATGTTTCAATATAAGGAAAAAAAGGGAAAACTAACATCTTCAGATCGGCTTCCAGGAAGGAATGATCACAGGAAACTAGAAATTTAACAAACACATTTTCAGAGGTGAAAAGGAAAATGAAGAGAATCCATTGTCGAATAATAACAACCACTTGAAGCTCAAGTTCAGATTGAGAACAATATCTAACATTCTCGGAGGAAACCTTGAAATTTTCAATTTGATTAGAGAAATTAGTCATGTTTCTGAAACAGCCATAATAGAAACTTAGTTCTCAAGTAGAAGTTATAGCAATGCTATCAGAGATCTGTTACCTGATCTTTTGTCGACCGATCGCCTTGTGCTCGAGTGGGCTTTCCCTCTCCATCGCAGCGACCGCCGCCGCCCATCATCTTTCTAAACTCCTCGAAATTGACGCTTCCGTCGCCGTCCGAGTCGACGGATCGGATCATCCGCGTGCAGTCGGCCACTGAGCACTTCTCTCCCAGTCTCCTCAAGACGCGGTGGAGTTCCTCCACAGAGATACGCCCGTCATTGTCGAGATCGTACATCCGGAAGGCATCCCTGAGTTCCGCCTCCGCGGAGCCGCGGGAGACGTCGAGGTGGAAGGCGGCGAACTCCTGGAAATCGACGAACCCATCACGGTCCGCGTCCATCACAGCAATCATGTCACGGATCTCCTCGGGGGACGGATCGGATCCGAGGGCGCGAAGGACGGCGGCGAGCTCCAAGGCGGAGATCCGGCCGTCGGCGTCGGCGTCGAAGCGGGCGAAGACCTTCTCCAGCTCGTCCATCTGACGTAAGCCGACGGACGGCGAGCGGGCGGGCGACGGAGAC
This sequence comes from Curcuma longa, assembly GCF_044706935.1. Classification (NCBI taxonomy): domain Eukaryota; kingdom Viridiplantae; phylum Streptophyta; class Magnoliopsida; order Zingiberales; family Zingiberaceae; genus Curcuma; species Curcuma longa. The sequence continues at coordinate 8,023,886 of NC_133864.1, read as the reverse complement.
GACGACGACGACATCTGGGATTTGGCCATGCTGAGGGAAGCAACGAAGCGCTTGAGGACTAGAAACCCCTCTTTCCTTGGGAGATCAGATGACTTTCTATTTTTGGAAGATGACTTTATTTTATTTTTTTGATTTTTCGCCGTATCCGTGTCGCTATTTCGATAGAGAGAGAAATATCATAAAAGAGTATATTCAAATTAGTGGTTAACTGAAACTGAAATGATATCAATTGACTAATTAATTCATTAATTAATCAATAATAAATGACTTTAATTGATAGGGTTTTATTCTAATTAACAATTTAATACTAAATTACCTTTGATCAAATTTTTTTTTAACAGTTATGGAAGCCTCAGATGGACGCTTTTACTCTTATGGAATTTCTTTGAGTTGTCCAATTTTTTTTTTTATTTTGAGCATACTTCGTCCAAAAATATTTTGTGACTATAAATCTTAAATTGATGCCAAAAATATTTTGGGTTTTCATTTAATTTGTTAATATTCAATTTTTTTTATTTCGAGTTCTATAGGATCCTCAGATACTTTTAGCAATTAGTCAACTCAATTGATCATTAATTATATTTGGCTAAATAATTCATGTAAATTAGATATTATTGCACTCTTGAACTCCCTTTAAATTTGTATATGTTATTTTATTTTATTTTATTTTTGAGCATACAAAGGCATTACTCCTTGAATTTATGTCAAATAGACACCATTACAATCATGGGCTCTCCCTTGAGTTTTTTTTTTCACATTATCTTTCTTAATTTTGAGTCCTTATAATTAAGGCCCAACAGTCTTGTTAGCTTTTACTCTAGTTTATAAAAGTAAAACATTCAAAAAAAAAAAAAAATCTCAATTAGCTCCATTGATTATCTTTGGAGTGACCGGTCCCGTTTCCATGGAAATTTTCAATTTTAATGCACGTAACGATCAGTCCAAACGTCCCGTATCCTTTGATTGCACTCTCATTTAGAGGAAAAAGACTATATAAGAAAAACATTTAAGGTATATATATATAACATGGAAGTTAATCAAGAATAGATGGATCTTAAGTAGATTTGTTTGGGCTTAGTCCAGTCAAAAATTAATTTTTTTATTATCTATGTAAATTTTTTATTTAAAAATTCATCCTTTTCACTTTCAAAATTCAATCCATCCATAATTTTTGAATCTGTCCCTACTTTGGAATCAGTCATTACAGACCAAACAAAAATAATAATAATATCGATCACTGGAGTCAACGTAATTTTCCACAAGTGTTTTTGTGGCATGGCGTATAGAGACAATTCACCATGTGTTTGGTGGTACATGATGAACGGTGCTGATGTTTCGGAGTATTCTTGAAGCCTATATGTCCTTCTTGATGATACTGTTGAAGGTCGTTTTCGACATTTTTCTGTCACGGTTTTGTCGTCGAGGTTAGTATAAATGAAATGAAACTAAAATCGATCAAGATTTAGAATGGAATGAAATGAAATATTCATTTTCTTTGTTTATTGGATGATACAGTTGGTTTCCGGTTCGTACCAGATCAACAAGACGCATCTATGTAGTCCACAAGCCAGCCACAATACGGGTTGAGATGCTACGGGAGCTTGATCCTAAGTATTGAGTGGTCGAGTGATCGAATCCAAGTGGGTTACACTCCCAAGCATTTGAATGGATTGCGCTCCCGAGTCGCGAGAATCAAAGTATTGATCGCTCAAGCACCCTAAGTACCGAGTGATCGAGCATCCGAGTGTCGTGTGGTTAAGCACTCCAAGTCCGAAATGGGTTGCGCTCTACAGTCCCAAAGGGTCTTTGTATGAAGGTCAGTTTGACATGATGGTTACAAGGGCACCAGTTGCAAAGGTACCCTTTAGCAAGGACGGAGCCATGTTAACGCCTTTAGTGTCGACAATGTTGGAAAGGAGACAAACTTTGATTTACAATGGAAGAAAGGGGAAAAAAAAGGAAGATAGTCCTGAGTGACGGTGCAAGTGTCGACACTCGTGGTCCACAGTTCGGGATTGGCTCCACCATTCCCCTTTAGTGAAGATGAAAGAGATATATCCTTTGAGACTATATAGTTTTTCACCACTCTTCACTCTCTATATAAAGTAATGATGTTAACATCAACTACGAGGAACATTACGAAAGAACTTGTAAGTCCTATACTGCATAAAATTTATAAATGAACTCGGATAATTAAAAATATATGAATATGGATCTAGTTTCAATGATTAATATGATACAATATATTAAAATGCATAAACAACGACATGTAACCTGATTGAGTCATTGTCCTTGTTCCGCAGCGTCAACTGCTATAATGTGGAAGAAGATGAAGCAGAAGGAAAAAGATGATCTTCCAAGAAAATTAAGATGACAATGCCATAAAACATGTGCCAATGAGAAACGAAGGCAAGATATTAAGAAACCCTAAACCCTTAGATATCAACTTTATATATAAAAATTCAATCCATTATCAGCCCGTAAATAATAATGGATCAGGCTAACCAATTCTACATATTTAATCCACATTTAATAATTCAAAATCTAATAAATCTTAATTAGATCACTTAAATAGATTTAATTCGTATATGCATATATATAAATTATAATTAAACTCGAGATTAATTTCAATAAGTTATTCTAAATTATCTAGTATGCTTGTTTTTTTTAAAAGTCTAACTTAAATATCAATGAGTCCACCGGAGCAACTCCTGATAAGTTATTTCTCACAAAATTGATCACGTTAGAAAAAGAAAGTCTCTTCGACTATCTCAAAAAGTTTCGTCAAAAAATTCAAATGATGCGGCATTGGGATTATTGAATAATATAGATAGCTAAATACTTTAGATTATGTTGAACCCTTTTTTTATTCCTTATTTATTATTTATTTTATCAATTGTCAATCCACTCTTCTGCACACAAAAAAAAAAATTGAAAATGTAAATCTACTTTGTTCTGATCTGTAAGTCTGTTCATCGTAACCAATTCAACTATACTTTGAGGGCATCAATTGCCAATCCACACATCATATTTAGAATGACGGTTCACTCAACATTTGTTCACTTATTTGAGTCGCCGATTAGCTCGATCCAAGTTTATTTGCCTAACTTAACATGTTTAATTGCCCTGGCATTTCTATTTAGACGGGCTCAATTGGCCATCACTCATTAATTAAAAATTTCAAATAAATTAGTAAAATAATTTAATAAATTGAAAATAACAAAAAATTAAATATTATTATGGTTTAAAGTACAAATTATTATTCATTAAATTAATATGCACTTCTTATTAAAGAAAATAAATATAACTCGTAAAGAAATTAATTATTGCATAGAATATTTTGATACGACAAATTGTGAGAAAAATGAGTTGAATATT
>NC_133864.1:7939171-8020408 GCF_044706935.1 Curcuma longa | reverse complement strand
ATTAATTTTGGAGATGATTGATTTGAACGCATGAAAATGTAAATTAAAAAACATAAATGAATCCTAACAAATAATCTAACATCACAAGTTATTCAAACTCTCCAAGTATAATATATCATGAGTGAAATTTAAATCTGTATTATTTAGAAGTCCGTATTACCCCTTACATTGCACCATTGTCCCGAGGACTATTTCAAATTTATTCGTCTCTTATATCACACCACAAGGTCTTCTTCAAACTCCATTACCCAACCTAAAGTGTTGTGGAAGGAAGTCGATCACGACACCACTTCAGATTTATTCCTCTTTCTTTTCTGCAAAAGGTGGATCCGTCACCTTAGCGGTTCCACACGGTCGGCTCCACGACCATCTGTGAGGAGGTAAATCGAGGAAGTGCCACCTTTAGCGGTTCCACATGGTCGACCCTACGACCATCTGTGAGGAGGTAAATCAAGAAACTGTAGTTGGTCACGACGTAGGAGGAAGGTTCTGCCTAACTTCGACATCGTAACCAACTCACCTATGTTCCGGGGGCATTTTCAAATTTATTCCTGAACTAGAAGGAGATGGTTTACTTAGCAAAATTCCAACATTTATATTATAAAAATAAATAAATAAAACAGGTTCATTTTATTAAAAATAATAATAAAATATTCTAAAAATGGATAGCACTGAGATTCAGCAGCAACGCAAGTGCTAAAGTGGCTCCACAGTTTTGTCCGAGCCGTATGGCCGCTGATGACGACTGTTCCGTGACGCCACCCAGCGGACGCAAACCTCCTCCGATCCAACCGCTTTGGTTGGCGACGGATCCGACCGCCGAGATCGAGTCTTCGCCGCCGCGTTTTCCCCTGCGAAGAAGTCCTCGCACACTCCTCCTCCACACTCCTCAACACAGCTTGCGGAATCCGCGGACCTCTTTGTCGTGTTTCTCCCCTTCGTCGATGAGCGGCATAAATCGTCGACTTTCTTGGCGATTTCTCATCTTCCGAAGTTCGCTGCGTTTTGGTGATTCACTTTGTTGCGCCAGCTCTTCTGATCGGAATTTCTGGTTTCGTTTAAAAAGTTAGCATCTTTTGATTGCTTTCGCAGCGCGAGCTCGTTTCGTTGAAATTATTTGGGGATTTTTTCTTTCTTGCGCCGAAGGTTTGCGTGTTTGGATTGGTTTCGAGGAGTCAACTCGTCAAGATGCTGCCTTTTTGCGGGTCTTGGTGATGGGAGCTGTGCTACGGCGGTGCCATATTGCTGAGACATAAGAAAGAGGCGTCTCGGCTGGAGCGTCTCTGGATGGACTCTCGGCAACCGCAGCGGAAGCTTCCTCAGCGGCAGAAGCAAGGGGCGGGGCTTCGGCCGAGACTGGAGCGGTGCAACGCGTTGAAACATATCGAGTACGAGGCGCCGGCCGTGCGGGCGTCGTGGTCTGCGGGATCCTCCGCTGCTGCGTCAGAGGAGCAATCCAACACCCGCGTCACGCTGTCGCTGGACATCTGGCCATCGGTCTACACCCACCAGACGAGCTTCCGGATCGACGGCAGCGTGGAGGACGAGGTGGGCATCCTCTGCCGCAGCCTCGGTCTCGATGGCCCCGAGGACTTTGCCATTTCACTTGACGATTGGGAGAAGCGAAAGGTGCGATCGCCCGCGGATTTTCTCACTACCAGCCTATGCCACACCTTGTCGCACAAATCAGCTCTTTCTGCGTCCATTTTGTCTGCTGCAGACGAGCAGAGTAAGGAGCAGGACTCAGAAGAAGACAGGAGGCCGTGTGTTGTTCGGAACCCCGATAATAGGGTTTATGAAACTGAACCCTTCGAGATTCCATGTGCTTCTCCAAGGTCTAGGGCAGGTGATGGAGGGATCCGAGGAGTCCGGCCACCGGTTCTTTCTCCTCCAACACCTTCCACAACGTTTTTACCTACACCATCTGATCCTACTAGGGATAATCTACCATCAGTTCTTAAACCTCCTCTCTCTACGTCCGTTCCAGACTCTTCCAGCACAGCTTTGTATAACTTTACAGCCTTGGCTCCAGAGAAGAGTGAGGCCGATGGAATTAAGTCTGTGGATTCCAAGGATGAGGTGAAGGGGGGAGTTTCAGCTGTGGATGAAATCACTGATGAGGAATTGAGGGAGATTTGGTTGGGGGACACCTCTGATGACTTTAATGGGACTTCTTCTTATTCGACAATGAATGATGATGATTCATCCTGTTCAAACACTGAGACATTCATCATCTCACCTAATGGTAGGTTCAAGAGGAAGATAAAGTCATGGATGCGTGGTGCGTTCTTGGGGAGTGGTTCGTTCGGTTCAGTTTTTGAGGGGATCAGTGAGTAAGTAATGATATTAAACTGAATCCAAAGACCTATTTTTGATTTGCATAATGTGTTAGTATTCCAATCCTGCAAATTGCATACAATATGCTTTTATTGAGTACTTTTGTTAGCTACTAATTACTTGTTCTTAAAGAGAGTCAGTGGTTTTCATGAACACTTCCATAGTATCAATTGAATTTTATTAGACTTGGTGTTTTTTTTACTAATCCATGAACTTGTAAAGGTTATATTGGATGGACTTACTTGATATGTTGAATTTGATAATAGGATTTTGGGTTCCAATCACTTCTATGGAAAAGTTAGTTTTGTTAGGAATCAGTTCTATTGCATCCAGGCTTTTGTGCTTCAAGTAGATCCCTTCTGTTTGATTTCAGTTCTTTCCAACTTTCAAAAATAAGTACATGCTAGTTCAATCTTTCATACTCACAGTTCTTTGTGGCATATAAACCAGTTAATGAGGTTGAAAATTATGGTCATGTGTTGAGACAAAATGAGTAGTTTCTAATATACTTGGATTTGCACAAAGAATGATCTTTATCTAACTTGTAAGTGGAAACTTCACTAATTTTCAAGCGCCCAGTTGGCCTCTCATATGATTTTGATGTCCCACAGATTCTAGCCTGTATTTAGTTAGTTCTTAATAATTGGAACTTAATCTAAGCATGTAAAAATTAGGTTCTTTAGGATGATATTTCCCTTGTTTGCTCAATAATATTTAGTTCCACATATCTATTAACTACAATAATTTAGTCTTGGATCTTGCTCCATTGGAAGCTTTGGCTCTTATAAATTGAGTTAAATATCATGCGGTTTCCTTATTATTCCAGCCAGTATAACTTTTATGTTCACAGGGAGGGTGTATTTTTTGCTGTTAAAGAAGTGCCTTTGCTTGACAAAGGATGCAATGCTCAACAGTGTATTCTCCAACTTGAGCAGGTACATTGATGCTAATTTCAACTTGTTTTATCGTATAACTGTTTATTAAATTTCTTTAAATCTTTCATAATTCAAATTTAATTTGAATTCCAGTTGTAAGTGTATTCTGACCTAGCTTACTTCTCCTTGCCAGGAGATTATGCTGCTGAGTCAGTTTGAACATGATAACATTGTTCAGTATTATGGGACAGACAAGGTAATAACTTGTTTCAGCAGTTTTCATAGATCAAGTTCTTTACATTTACATGAATGTATTCTTCAAGATGGTTTCATATAGTAAAGCATGTCAATTTATTATCAAATATTCGTTGTTAGAAACTAGATGTGTGGAAAAGGACTAGTTGGTGCAATGAGAAAACTTATCCTCCTTCATTTTGTTTTCTCAACATACATTGTCTAACTTTGAATGTGGCATATATCGTTTTGTAGGAGTCATCAAAACTATATATTTTCCTCGAACTTGTCACACAAGGTTCCCTTGCATCTCTGTACCAGAAGTATCGTTTGCAAGACTCCCAAGTTTCTTCTTATACCAAGCAGATTCTAAATGGATTAAATTACCTTCATGGGCGTAATGTTGTGCACAGGTGATGCAACCATTACATTATGTTCGTGAAAGTTTGATCAGTATTATGTTTAAATTTTCAGTTCTTTTTTTCTCAGATGAGGTTATGTACAACTGAATACATATATAGCTTAAATCTCACTCAACAGTGCATGTTATATATGGTGAGGTCAGGCTTCAAATCATGCATACAAGAAAATTTGATCTTTTGAACTTTTTTTTAAAAATGAAACAATTCCATTGAAGGGGATGCAATGCTTTCGGTGCCACTGTATTGGTAGCACGAAGCATTTTTTATTATCTCCTCATACAATTTTGACATGCATGCTTTCCGAGCAGCATGTGCTAATTATTTTGTTCTTTTCTATATCCTATGAGAAGAAACTTAATAGATATCCTTACTTTGCTAGAGATATCAAATGTGCAAATATATTGGTTCACGTGAATGGCTCTGTGAAACTTGCTGATTTTGGATTGGCAAAGGAGGTTTGTTCTGATGTTCTCAAGCTTTGAAAATGCGATTTCTTTGAATATACAATTTATTGTTACTGTTGTTGTGAACCATTTCAGATGAGCAAGTACAACATGCTGAAATCTTGTCAAGGAAGTGTATATTGGATGGCTCCAGAGGTTAGCCCCCTCTTGTTTTAAGTGGACATTTGAATGTTTCAATAACATTGCAAAACTTTTGAGAAGTCTGCCGTTTCGGTGAGGAGCACTTTGCCTAAAGAATCTTTACGATAACTCATAGCATTTTGACATTCTAATTATCGACTAAGATATCTGTTTGACTGAGGGCTTCAATATCAACATTCAAACCTAAAATAGGCAGAAATTTGGACTCATGCATCACACATGACTAATTTCATGGAAGTTTTTTTCCTTTCCTATTTTGAGGGAACTGCACTTCATGAGTAAACATAACATGTCAATTTAAATGGATTTTACGATATGGAAGCATTTTTTATAAAACAATCTATGAGATAATCCACAACATGCTAATCTTGTAATTAAGGACCAAGGTAGGTTATTTCATTGAGGCTTCAAGCTTCGATATTGACACAAACTCAAATCTCCTAACTATTTTGATGAAACAACATTTCATGAGAAAGCATAACCCCACCAGATATAAGTTTGAGGTGCTAAATCACTAAATGAAGGTATGTTGATTTAACTAGTTGTCAAATTCAAGCATAGTTGTAAAAATTGAACTGGATGAGTTCTGGCTCACTGGTCCAATGGCCGGACCAATGGGTCAATTTGTTGAAGCACTTGCCAACTCAGGCATTGACCTGGTCAAGTCTATTGGTCAACCACTGAGTCAACCATTTAAATCGTCAATCTATTGATTTTATTTATAATTATTTGAATGATTACTACTTGATTTGAAGTGTCAAGACTGAGCTCTAGAAGGTGACAGCTTCCAGTCTCATAAGTTGAAGGCCCAAAGTATGGAGAATTACTGACATGAGAGATCAAGATGAGATTTATAGGTTTCATTTCATAAAAATTAAAAAAAAAGATTATTAATTTAAATCAAAGGTCTAATATGTCTTCATGCCATTGTTTCAACATAAGCCTATGCATGCCAGTGAGCCTTCATCCATGACTACATCCCCATGGCAGATCTGATCGATGAAAACCTATAATGCCTAACACCCAATACACTGTTGTCAATCCCTCTCACCTGTCGCATCCATGTGCATCACTCAACAATCTAGATCCAAGCTCCATTTTCTTTGGCTCATCCATTGCAACCTGATCGCTTCCATTCTGTCAAAAGCATCTGCAACCTTTGTAGTTCCCTTCCATCGATGGACCACTATCCTCCTTCAACATCAGGCCTGACGCCATTGCAGAACTAGCCAAGAAGACATAACTGTATCTTCGTCCACTTTATCAAAACTCGGTCTGCTGCATCCTCCCTATGCATCTTTGTTGTCATGATACTGCAGACCACAAGACTATAACTACGAAATAATAGTACGAATGGAATTCTACAGCCATCTAAAGGTATACATGCATTACTTAACGTAACATTTTTTCAGGTTGTTAATCCTAGAAGAACATATGGACAAGCTGCTGATATATGGAGTCTTGGTTGCACGGTTCTGGAAATGCTCACTCGCCAGATTCCATATCCTCACCTGGAACTGGTTAGTTACTAGTCTGTCATTATTCGAATTTTTCTTAAGCTTTGGTTCTTTGCTTTTAGTAACTTAGTGACTGACAAGACAATAAGATTTGTTTTCTTCATGTAATTATCAAACTTTTTTTTGTGTGCGCGTTTGCATTTCCTCTCTATTAGTCCAAAGATTTCCAAGGTGTCAAGCTAGATTTTATCAGCCAACTTGAACAAATCTTACTTGTTCAAGCTGAATATAGTTAACTTGTTAAGCTGTATAGACTTAATTATTGAAGAGATGGCTTGGAAGTCTTGTAGCTATTGAGTGTTCAAATTACAACTGCCGACTCAGAGACTTGTATCATTGATGTTACTCTCTCATGCAATTTTAAGGCTGGAAAGAGAAGAATCTCTATTTGTAAAGTCGAGTCTATATTTGCTGCAGTTAGGTGTCTATTGCAATGCAATTAAGCCGAATGATCGTATTCATTGCTGTGGCATTTGGCGCCAATCAGTATACATTGATTTTTTTGTTTAACTTTGCAGATGCAAGCTTTATACAAGATCGGCCATGGCGAACCCCCAACTATTCCAGACTCTCTTTCCAGAGATGCGCGCGATTTCATTAGGAAGTGTGTACAAGTAAACCCTGATGATCGTCCTAATGCTTCTGAACTGTTGGAGCATCCATTTGTAAAAGGCCGTTGAGAGTCTCTAATTCATCTTCGTTCGACAATAGAGTTGCATCTTTTTTCTTTTTTTTGTCTTTTCCCAAGATCGCATATGTCAGCCGACATTTTCCCCAGGATTCTTGCTCTACATTTCAACTTGCATTGTTTACCCTGATTCACACTGAAAGTTAAAGGACGATCGAAGGGTTCATGTAATCTGGCTGCATGAGATTGTAGTGGATCTGTAGTCCTAAATCCATGTTACTTAGCTTGGTTATTCCACAAACTGTATAGACTTCTGCTGTATATTCTCTACTCTTTAATCTTAGATGACTATCTATTGCTATTGCTATGATCTTTGTTCTTCAATGAGTACTTTTTTGAGTCGACTCAACTCAAGATGAAACAGCCAAACTTAAATTCTCTCATTCAATTCAATTCAAATAAAAAGTGGTATGTTTCGTTGAATTCATATTTAGTTGACTCAAACTGAAATGGAACCTTTCATTCATTCGATTTGAGAAAATGGACTTCCATTTGACTGAGACTGTATGCATTTTACATGAGAAAATGCAGTTAATAACTTCTTTACAAGATAATTGAATAATATAACTTCATTTTTCTATTCAGAATAATAATAATAATGATTTAGCCTCTAACCATTACCCAAGACAGAGACTTTGGACTAATTTATTCACACTTAATCATCTTATTTGCTGCCAACGACTCGCAAATTTTAAAACCTGTGCTATGGCCAACTTGCACCAACACAGATCACTATCATTCCATTAAAAAACAGGTCTTCTAGCTTGTCTAGTAGAACACTACATAACAAATTATCATTATTATTAATTAATTAATTAAGAATAAAATTGGAGTTGGTGTATTAGGATGGTGGTGTTCATAGAGGATGGTGGTGTTCTTGCTATCATTCACAAAATTTGAAGAGAATCAAAAAGTCAATTCTCTTGATGTGTGGCACAAGAAATTGATGCAATAATACACGAGAAGGAAAGTTGAATATGTACACGAACAACTTCAATCGAACTGAACTGAATCACTCAATCATAGAAGAAATCAGAGACCTCATAGCTTGCAAAAGCATCGAGAGGAAGAGGAGAGGAATCGAGGCTTGGAGGAGGAGGAGGAGGTGGTGGTGGTGGTGGTGGTGGTGGAAGTGGAGGCCTCCATACTGAAGCAGAGAGCAGCCTGCTGGTCTTCCACCCCAGCACCAGTTTGTTGCAGGCTTCCTCCTCCACCCTGTAGCCGTCGTTGAAGAGCCCCAGCAAGAGCTTGGCCTGGCTGTGGTTGAAGCAGCTCATCTCCACCCGGGCAAACCCCGCCGCCGCCATCCACTCCCCCCACCTGCCCTCCCTCTGCTCCCCTCTCACCGCCTCCTTGTACGCCCGCCCCACCGCGCCGGCGATCCGCGGCCCCAGGATCACCCGCTCGACCACCCCCCGCGCACGCTCCTGCATCGGGAACCCCGCCTCCAGGGAATCCCACATGGCCGAGTAGCGGCGGAGCTCCCCCGTGAACCGCCCCACGAAGCTCACCGGCTCTGCTTCTCCCGGCGTTTCCTCTGCTTCCTCCTCCACCAGGGTCACCACGCTGGCCCCAACCGCCGCCGCGCACGACAGGAACGACGCCACGGACCGCGTCGAGCCGCTGCTCGTGGTGGTGGTCGAGTGGAGGATGCAGTTCATCACCACCGCTTCGCCCTTCACCAGCCTGACGCCCGCCGGGCGGAAACGCTCGCCGTCGGGCTCGAGCCGGACTTGGGAGAAAGAGAACGGCTGCCCGAGGGAGGTAGCGAAGGCGGAGAGGCGCCGGCCCGTCTCTTGCACCGCCCGGCTTCCTCCGCCGCGCGAGACGGCGGTGATGCGGAGGTGAGGCGGCTGGCCACCGCCGGGGCGGGAGACGAGGGCCTGCATCAGGGACGCCCACTGCACTCCCTCGGCGATGTCGTAGTCCACGATGTGCACTCGCCGCTCGCCAGCACTCGCCTCCAGGATCGCCTGGTTCGCCGTGAAGTGGCCAAACTTGACGTACGGCGACATGTCCTGCAGCAGCTGGAACGCCGTGAGCGCGTCCGCGTTGTGGCGAACGGAGCCTTTCCGCCGGCCGCCTCCCCCTACGTCGCCGTCGAGAAGGCCCTGTAGCGCTTCAGTGAAGTGCGCGGCCAGCCGCTCCATGCTAGTGGCTCCGCCGGTGGCGGCGGCCTGAGACACCAACTCCTTGAGCCGAACCAATATCACCCGAGCCAGCTCCGGGCATTTTTGCGGGCCCTCGAGCGCCTCCGCCGCCGCCACCAGCAGGTCCACAAGCCTCGCCCCCTTGTCATCGCGGCTGACCACAGCGGCCTCGTCCTCGCTCGAGGCCATGCTGCTCGGGCTGGAGTTATAGGACGCAGTACGCGACACGGACTCAAGCCCAACGGTGGAGGGACCTTCGAACATATCATCTCCGGTGGAAAACATCATAGCCTCGACGAGTTCGTGGAAGTCGTCGGCGACGACGCCGGCGGAGGGCAAGAGGGCCCATTCATCAGCCGAAACAGGCTCCCACTCCTTCCAGTCGTACATGAAGTTAACATGGTCGCCGACGGCGGTGGTGGAGCTGCAGCCGGAGAAAGATCCGGCCTCCCCCATGATTACTTCCATCAGAGGCATATGTGCCCGGCCATGGCTTCCCCTGCTTGATATAAATAGACAATCACAGAGTTAGGAAACAGGGGAGCAAACATGGAGAATGGCGAGAAGAGCTTGTCGCCATTAACCATCTTAATTAATTAAGAGTGTAATTAGTGGTCCTAATGACTGCTTCTGGCTTATTGGTTGGCAGGTGCAGTCATTAAGAAAGTGCTTAATGATTCAAACGAAGTTAATTAAAGAGCAGAGACAAGGGGAAGCAATTAATTAATCAGTAAAGACAATTGGGTGGGGTTTCCCACCATCTTGCACTAATAAAACCAAGTGGATTAATTGTGATTAAAATAGATGATTAGGGTGTGATGTCTTGCTCAACTCATATTTGCCTCTCATAGTTTAGTTCGATAAAATTGTAAAATAATTAGGATTAGGGTTCCAAAGATAATAGATGATAGATCTTTTGTAGAGTGAAGGAGGAGGGTTCTTAAGGGTTTGAACTTCTAACTCATATGAAACCCCCTTGTGAACAAGGTGGATTGAGTGGATCGATCGATTGATTTTGATGAATCGAATTGAATAGGCTAGGTGAAAAACAATAATTAAGTCGACTAAATAAGTCGAGCAAATTGAAAGAGTGAACTCAGAGGGATCGAGAAATCAATAATACACAAGTAGGTAAAACAAGAAGACCATGTAGACATCATATGAGTTAGTCAGGCAAGTTAAGTGGAAGAGACAAATCTAGTAAACTAATTAAATAACTAAGTAGATTAGATAAATCATGTTGGGATAGACATATGTTAAAATGCTCCTAATATTCAAATTATTTTAAATATGCCCCTAGATTTTTCATTATTTTGTAAAAAAATACTTTGTCTAAGAAAGTTAAGGTAATGTAGATAGGTAAAAAGTGTATTTTAATTAAATATACATTTTAACCTCCCACAAGATGAATTTTCTCTTGTGGTAGGTTAGGCCTAAGAAAGTTAAGTCGAGTTAGATTCACTATGCTAACTACAAAAATTCTTTATTTTTATTATTATAAAAAAGGTATGATATATATATTTTAAAAAATATCTCATTATTTTTTTATTATAAAATATTTTTATTTTAATTTTATTATAATAATTTTGATCAAAATCATTCCTACTTAATTAAAATTATTACATATTAAGTATTATTATATTAAAATACCTTTATTTTATTTTAGATAAAATTCCTTTAAATTAATCTAAATCCATTGCTATGAACAAGTCTAATAAAAATAATTTTGATAAATAAATTATTATATTTTATTTTTATCAAAATTATTACATAATTTAAAAAGATATTTTCGAAATAAAAATATGATAGAACTTTTGTTTTTAAAAATTATGCATCTTTTTTTGACTATTTTAGCCCTAATTTTTTTTACATTAATAAAAAAAGATAGAATCTATGGTCTCAACGGTCTCACACAGTCGGTGGATCATCTGTAAGAAAATAAATCAAGAAGATATAATTGACCATGACAGAGGAGGATATTATCTTGACTTCGTCGAAATTCGAATAACTTTGTCCATTTCAACAATTTTATTCCGTCGCAATCAATATTAGTCGCGGGTGGGAAATTGTCAGAACTCATTCCTCTGCCCTTCAAATTGTCAACGAAAGATCCTCAACTCAGTCGCCGGCGGTGAAACGCGGCAGTCAATTCGACGACGAGGCCCCCACGACTCTCAGGCGCAGCCGCGGAAGCGTCCCATCGCTCACTTTTCAGCGACAGCGACGGCGATCCCCCGCCGCGTCAGCGAAAAGGCATCGCGCGTCACCTCTCGGCCAGTCGCACTCCTCCAAATTAATCAATTAGCGATAACTACGCACACGCTGACGTCACTGCAACCTAGAAAGCCCCATTTGTCGCCTTAAACAAACCAGGAAATAATGCTAATCTCGGCTTAATCACGCCATTTGCTGGCCGTAATCGGACTAACCGGCACCCTTAATCACTTCCCTTTGCCGGCTGCCTCAAAAGTATGCTACTCCAAATTTCAATAATGATAATTTAAAAGAGCTTACCATTTGATTTTTTAATACTAGAGAAGACTTTGATGTTTTAGAAAGTTATTATACTTGTAACTATAATTAAGAACTTAATAGTGACGTGGTGAAATTAAGAATGGCTTAAGGGCGTAGTTAAATAGGTACGAAAAATGTGGTGACATGCGTAAGCATAAAGCGTCCATTGTATTTTATCGTCCAATCTATTGATAATTATGAATAGACTTTATTTTAGATTTAAATTTATACCCTGATTCGGTCTCACTGTATCTTTCGCTTTTAAATTTCTCAATTGAAAAAAATATTGAGTGCTTATCAGCTAAGTTCATGGGCTGGAGATAAACGGATTCGAACCGTTGACTAATTCTATTGAAGAGGCCAACGATAGACACTTTCTCAAACATTTTTAAAGAACAACTCTTTTCAAAATCTCACAAGACTCTGAGTTGGAATCTTGATCCTTGTGACTCCGGAGAATTCAACTACAAGAAAACCCCAAAACTAAGAGCTCTCCCCTTTAATTTTTTCATTAGACTATATGATCATAAGGAATGCTGATTTTAAGAACGATAATTTTAAATTGTGATTCTTTGACCATTTGAATGTGAGTTTTTACTATATTTCTTGGACCAAGACTAAATTCTCCTTAATTTTCTCACATTTATGTACTTAACAATCAACGAACTATATGCACGTATCAACCTACTTTGTTGGGTCTTCGACGTCTAAGGTCATGGCTAAAAGGACTAATTCTTAGATCAAATCTAGTTGACAAGAAGTTAAGAGGTTAAAACACAATGATCACCCTTAGGAGTAAATAAACTTTTAATTAGTCAAACATTGATTAACACTTGATGTTGATTAAGTTAATCTAAATTGCCGGATTAAATAACACTAAAATATTATATTTTATTTACTTGTAAGTGATAGTTTGGCTGCCGTCCCTTAATATATATATCTTACAAGTTATATAGTTGATGGCTCTCCTCGAACCCATTAACTAATACTCAATTAGCTTAATGCACCTTATTAAATAGCCATTTATTAGTTCTTTTGTCATTAAAAAATTTATTTTATTTTAATTAATATTATGGTGCAACGGCAGTGAATATAATATTAACAAGTGATGGCATATACTTTATGCTTGTTTAATACAAATTAATCTATCTTTTTCATTCTTATATAATTATTCCACTAATCATTGAACTTATTTGTCTTAACCCTTTTACAAGGATTAACTTTGTTCTAACTCTTTTGGAGTTTAATTAGATAGTTTTCTTTATTATGTTAATAATGTTTGAGAAGGCCTTTTTGGCTTAAAGACGAAAGTTAAGTGGTTTTTAGCATATGGTTCGACTCGAATAAGTCCACTCGTAGAAGTTCTATCGATAATTTTGAGGCGATGCATGCGTTCTAGATTTTGTGTGAAAGTTGTAAAATAAATAGAAATGTAGGATTGATTCTCATAATTATTATTAAAATAAATTATGTTAGAAAAAATTTAGAAACAATAAATTAATTAGTACTTAGACTTAGTGTTGGTAAATTACAACTTTATAACTTAAATGTCAAGGAGTAACTAACAATTGAAATCCTTGAGGTGGTAAACGAGTCAAACTTTGTGGTGTTCAATTTTATTTAATAAAGTAATTGAGTAAAGTCAATGAATTAAAGCATTAAAATGATTATTTAAACTTGATTTAGTTTTTTTTTATAAGCTTGAGCTTGGTCGTTTATATATTAGCAAATTCTCAATTCAAGCTTATTTGATTATTTGAAACTTTTATATTTTTTAACTTGTTTGATTGTTGGAGTTAGATAATATAAATTTATTTATTCATTTTAAAAATTTCTTTGTTTATTTACTATATTAATAAAAGTTTTATCGATGAATATGATTTACAAATATGATTCACAAACTTTGTTTTGTAAATATTATTCATGAATCGTTCGCAATCTCTGTTCGTGAATATTAATGAGCTGAACAAATATAATCAAACTTGTTTATTTAATTTAATGAGTTGTTTAAGCTTATAGATTTAATTGACTTAGTGTATGTTAAGCTAATATAAATAAGTTCTTATCAAATTGAACACCAAACTTATAAATATTTGATTCATTTACAACTAAGGATGGATCCAGGAATTAAAGTTGGGATGAGCTTGAAGTTAATACAATATATTATATATTATCAAAAATATAATAAATTATATATCTATAATAAAAAATCATTATATTATATTCTTTAACGAAATTGTACTCTATCTTGAAATATAAAATTTATCTATAATAGAATCTATATTTATATTTTTAATTAAATCTCGTTCAATATAGAGTGTCAAATAATATTTAAAAAAGTCATCCTCTATTTTATTACAAAGTACTGTTATTTTCATATGCTTCATTGCTGAAAAAGCTCGCTCAATAATGGTGGAAGAAATAGATAACGTCTAAATAAGATGAATCAATCTAGTCAACCTAATGTAAACTTTTGACAATCCACTCTCAGATAATTGTTGACACAACTTGACAATTATAAAAACCTTCAAATTTTACATCACATCAAATTTATAATGTACCAATTGATATTCCAAAATAACAATGTCTTGATTTGTGAAATTATTGCAAGCTTGTAAATATCATCATTATTAATTGAGTTAAATCTAAAATTGTATTAAAAGAAAGAAATTTCACTGATGATTCATTATAGATCTATACCGTATGAATTGAAGTATTTTATTAATTTGATAATTATTTTTTAAAAAAAATATTAATGTCTTTCCTTTCTTTATAGTAAATTGATATTTCATTTTAAAATAGTTTAAATTATATACCTAACTAAGTAATAAAATAATAATCAAATAAATAAATAAGTAATAATCAAATGACCCAATTATTTTATTAAATAAGTTTAAATAAAATAAAGATTAATTCAATTTAGCTCTCTAAGTATAAATTAATAATTTTACATTTTTTATATTGAATTTTTACTATCACATCTCTCGTCAAATATGTTTAGTAATTAGAATATTATTGGTAAAAAGAAGGAAGAAGAGTAAAAGATACAAATCGTACAATGAAAATTAATGGAAGAGAAGGACACAAACGTGAAGCATTAAAGATTGTTCCAAAATAGAAAAAATAACTTCGTCCTTTTAGTTTTGTAGATATCTAATTAATTATGAACATAGTTTATCTTTTCACCTTATCTGAAAAGACGCCCCACGTTGCCAAAGACTCTGAGCAAGCAATGGGGAAGGTTTTGGTGACGGGAGCTTCGGGCTTCCTCGGCGGCCGCCTCTGCCACCGGCTCCTTGCCGAGGGAAACGCCGTACGTGCCTTCGTGCGGCGGAGCAGCGACCTCAGCTCCCTGCCCCTCTCGCACCCCGCGCTTGAGCTCGCCTACGGGGACGTTACCGACCTACTCTCTCTCGTCGATGCTCTCCAGGGCTGTGACGCCCTCTTCCATACCGCTGCGCTCGTCGAGCCCTGGCTGCCGGACCCTTCGAGATTCTTCACAGTGAGCAAAAAACCTCATCAGGCTTTAATGGATTTTGGGTTTTCCCTACGAAATTGAGTAAATGAATTGAGCTATTCATGAAAGGGTCAAATTCTAGATAAAAGGGCGATCCTTTTGCAGCTACTACTGAGACAAATTTAGAGATCAATCTATGTTAATTGCCAGGAGTTAGCTGTCGAAATTTCCCATGTTAGATAAAATAAAAGAGATAACTTGTTCTACATACTTATTCTTATGCCTATATTTTAAACAAAATTAGATACTTAGTAGAATTAGTCATGCTTTAAAGGATTTATGTTGAGTTTATAAGTACGTGCAAAATTGTTCCTATAAGTAGATTTCAATAACAATATTTTATTTCTACATAGTGTGAGAGCTCTACTTGCAGGGACTTGTGTGAACAAGTGTTGAAGAAGATGTTCAGAAATTTAAAGTATGAATGAGAATATGTTAAAATCAAAAGCCTTTTCTAGAAGTTCATGATTTGAAGGTTCCATCACCTATTCCACTCTAGAGGAGAAATTGATCGATGCCAAGTAGTCCAAAGTACCTTTCAATGCCGCCCTTTTATTACTTGTGCAGGCGGAGAAATGCCTAACATCTAGTTATTTAAGTCATCTAAAGTGCTTTCGCTGTCACTCAACTGGTGTTCACATTGATGGAACTTTTAAGGATTGTATATCTATTAAGAGTTTTTCTTTTTAAAAGTTTATGTAACAAGGTAGATATACTATTTATGCTCTAGTTTTAGAGAAAGTGTCATAAAAATAAAAGATATAACTTGATCTATGGCATACCTATTTTCATACCTAAATAAAAGTAGCTATGTAGATAGAATTAGTTGTTTAAAAGGATTATGCTGAGTATATAAATGCATGTTTTTCATTTTATGAGATACATTGGTATAACGATATTAAATTTCTGCATCCTAAATGGAACTGATCTAATTCATCCTTCCTGCAGTGCTGGTTATATATATATATATATATATATATATATATATATATATATATATATATATATATATATATGTTACAGGAGCAGTAAAATAACTCCCCTTTTCTCAAATGTAGGTAAATGTGGGAGGTCTACAGAATGTGTTGCGAGCATTTCATGAAACAAAGACACTGAAGAAGATTATATACACATCATCCTTTTTTGCTCTCGGTCCAACTGATGGCTACATTGCAGATGAGAAACAGGTATTCATTGTTTTTAGTTTACAAATCCAGATTCACATTCTGTTAGTGTTGTTCAGATTTTTCTTGCTGATTCAAATTAACATTATAGTAATTATATGCAGTGTCATTAATAAATAAATATGTACTTATTATACCTGTTATGTGGTTCACAACATTATATTAGTTATATGCAATTTCATTATGTTGTTGAAACAAGTATGCACTAGGATGAGATGATATGAGCAACAGTCAAATTGTTTTCATTTGAATCGTCACACAATCCAAGCCAATTTATTGAGTTTTACTTGATCTCTTGTAGCAATCTTTTATTGAAGGTTCTGATGGCATAACCCTTTGTCATCCCTCTTTCCTTGCCTTCTTTGGCAAACTAGGAATGTGGCTAAAATAATCCATTCTAAAAATAGTTTAGGAACTTTTGGGTCAATGTTCTGCATATTGGATAGACAATATACGTGCACTTTATTGATTTTGTCTTAAAATTTTAAAATTTATTTGCATGTAGGAACTCCGCCTGTGATAAGTTTACCTTATCATTGCCGGTCCCAAGCCCGGATAAAGGAGGAGGGTTGCGTTAGGTTGCCAGCCAACGTTAAACTAAGGCAAACACTCATGAATGGATCCATTAAACTATTGTGTTAATGCTAGGATGTTCCCCGGAAGGAACGCGTTGCAGGGTCCGACTGTAACGTCTCGGCAAGGACCGCTACATCTCCATGAGAACTTGGGTGTAGTGTTAAATGAGCAAAAGTTCTCACACCATAGGTTGGGTAAGAATAAAAATTATAGGAAAATTAATAGGCTAAGATTTGGAACATGGAATATAGGAACCCTTACTGGTAAAACAATGGAGGTAGTAGATACGATGATTAGGAGAAGAATTAGTATTTTATGTGTACAAGAGACAAAATGGGTAGGCGAAAAGGCAAAGTTGATAGAGAACTCGGGTTATAAGTTATGGTACACAGGGAAGAGTAAAACAAGAAATGGAGTTGGTGTTATTGTAGATAGTTCGTTAAAGAATGAAGTTGTAGGAGTAAATAGAAAGGGGGATAGAATTATAGCTCTCAAAATAGTAGTGGAGAAAGACACTATAAATGTAATTAGTGTATATGCACCACGTTTAAGGTGGTACGGACATGTACTTAGACGATCGATAAATGCTCCAGTTAGGCGGTGTGAAACTATGACAAATACGCATATCAAACGAGGGCGAGGTAGACCAAAAAAGACTTGGTTAGCAACAATAAAACAAGATAAAATTTATTTAAATATAAATGATGATATAATAGGAGATAGAGCTCAATGGCGTAAAAGGATCCATATAGCCGACCCCACTTAGTGGAATAAGGCTTGGTTGTTGTTGTTGTTGTTGTTGTAGTTATTGATTCTCTGGTAGGAGATATAAAATGTACAACTATATGTTAGACTTGAATTCCCTTTCTGTCTAGACTAACATTTTAGTAGCATGATTCTTGCACATCAATTTTTTTGAAACATTCAAGTAAATGAATGGTCTGAAGTACTTAACAATTGTACATCTCTATTGTAACAAGTCACGCTTCCCTTTTATTGGAATCTCAAAAGTTTAAAGTGATCAGAAATGCATTACTGTGTATGCCTTTTAATTAATAACAGAATTATCTCTTTATGTTTGTATTTGCAGATACATCAAGGACAGACATTTTGCACAGAATATGAAAAGTCTAAAGCTGTTGCAGATAAAATTGCATTGCAAGCTGCAGCTGATGGGACACCAATTGTTCTTCTTTACCCAGGAGTCATCTATGGTTCCGGGAAACTTACAGCTGGAAATGTTATTGCACAAATAGTAAGTGTTATTCTTCATGCATTGTTGTATTGGCTTGACGATGATGTGTTGTGCTTTTAGGTATCATGATGCTTAATGTAGCAATAATAATGAAAATAGACAACAAGAGAATTAGTACTTATATCACATAACTGTGAAATCTTAGTTGCCTATATATAAATGTGTGCAATAATAATAATAGTAGTAGTAGATGCTTCAGGGACTGCTGCCCCGCACCCCCACTTTGCACCACATACGTCACACCGGGTCATAAACTCTAACAGTTAGTTATCTCTCAAGTTAAAGCACAAAAAATCTAAAATGCTACCCTTTTTTTGGTCATTGCAGCTGATTGAACGTTTTAATGGGAGGCTGCCTGGTTATATTGGTGGTGGAAATGATAGGGAATCACTTTGCCATGTTGAAGATGTGGTCAGTGGACACATTGCAGCTATGCATAATGGGCGACTAGGTGAACGCTACTTGCTCACTGGAGAAAATGTATCACTTAATCAAGTCTTTGACAAGGCTGCAGCCATCACCATAACAAGCAAGCCATTTTTCCACATCCCCCTGGCCGTAATAGAAATCTATGGCTTTATATCTGTTTTCTTTTCTCGAATCACAGGAAAGCTTCCACTCATCAGCTACCCGGTACATCTTAGTCAGAATCCTGAAAATTAATTGGTTAATTGATAAATCTTGCATAACAGATCTAATTGCGCTTTCACTTTTAATATAGTAAAAAGCATGTATTTTCAGCATGATGACAAATATAACCAGTACATACCCAAACTAGAAGCACCTACACTGGTTTAATTTGTTTGTTAATTTCTATTGCAGACTGTGAGGGTGTTGAGACATCAATGGGCATACTCGTGTGATAAGGCTAAAGAAGAGTTGAGTTATAGCCCGAGAAACTTGAATGAAGGGCTATCTGAGATGCTTCTCTGGCTCAAAGAATTGGGGATGATTAGATACTGAGTTGGTAATTGCTTGCCAACATTGGAACATATTTGATGTTTTCAAATGGAATTAGCAACATACTGAGCCAGTAAGTTCTTTGTCAGTTTAAATGCACGTATTATTGTTCTCTCATATCCTTCGGAAATGCAAAATCCCTTTTGTTAAGGTCAAACCAATGCCAAGACCCACAATCAAATCTCTTTGTGGTTTGTTGTCTTTTTAAGAGGCATTAGAACTTCCATTGGACCCTTCACAAGATTTGTGACAAGCTTTTGCTGAAATAGTTTGAAGAAAAAGGCATTTTGGCTGCATGATGAACGGATAAGTTTGTGGTTCATTGATCAGTTCTTTTCTAAATCGGCTTCTAGTAATGTTCATATGAACTCTCTTCGGCATCTCCCTGGTTGTAATCAGATGTAATATTGGCCCTCAATATATTAAGTCTACGTGATCATTGTGTCTTGTGGCTGTGCTTATGATCAATTATTAAAGAGCAATGATATGTAATATGAAAAAATACAACATGAAATCAACATAACACATTGCATGCAGTGGGTCCCACATCTATGCAGTGGGTTCCACAGTCATGCAGTTGAATGTGTCATGTTGGTTTCATGTTATATTTTTTCATGCTGCATATCATTTCTCATTATTAAATTATATTTTAAAGTTAAAGATTGTATTAAGAAATGAAACATTGCACCCAAAGATATCAAATCTTGCAAACTTAATAAAGCAACAACAATAAAATGGGGCAGAGATGCCCTCACTTTCCAGAATTGTTCGACACAAGTGACATATTTTTGTAGGTTCTAATTCACCCACCATAGTTTTGCATAATGGAGCATCAAGTTTCAGATATTATAGGAATTGTGATGATAAATATAACTGAAAAGCTAAAAAAACACTGCAATACACAGACCAACTGAAATGGGACAAGCGATTTCAGTTTCTAGAACATAAAAAAGACCAATCCCTCACATTATTTTCCAGAGGTGTGATAAGCTGCATTGTGCTTTTCTTACATTGTCAAAAGCACATGAGCCATGCAAAATCTTTATTTGCTACTGTTCAGATTGAAGTCAAAACAGTCCATTTAGCATACATGCTTGAATCTTCATATATTTTGCAGTTATTTCCGTGTCGGAAATGAGTGCTGCCGCCTGCTTTTTGATCTGTGCCTGTTCTTTTGCTCATTCCCATTAGTGATTCCCTTAGTTGGAGAGCTTGAACTCAATACTGCACGCCTTGTTGGCCGTTTCCGGGAATTCCAGCCACCGCTCCCAAGTGCAGCCTTGGTAACATTGTCGGTTACCGCCTCCCTAGATCTGTGGGGCTTAGTCGGCTGCTTGTTGAGGTAGACAAGATGGGGGAGGAGGCTGCAGACAAACTTTTGGAGTTGGTCATCCCCAATATGGGTCTGAATTGGGTTCACGAGCAGGTTGAGGGCCAAGAGGGAATTATAGTTTGCCACAAGCTGGCCTAAGGCATTTGCTGTGGTGATCTTGTTGAAGCTTAGATCAAGAACGCTGAGCTTCAGGAGTCTGTGGAGTCCCTCCACTTCGCTGATCTTGTTGCCAACAAGGTATAGCTCTTTTATGAGAATGCAATTTGACAGTCCTGCAAAAAGGGGAAACAAAAACTTACAGTTGCTGATTTTTTCAAGCATTGCTGGTAACATCACTGAAATGTTATTCCTTTGTTAAGCATAAGTCTATTTAGGAAGTACTGCACTAGTGTCAACTACTAAATAATACCGGAGTCAAAATAACTGACTGTCTGCAAATGTTTCTCGTATAAACTGAGTTTACTAGTGAATACAATCTTAGTTCAATTGCCAATCTTTTCCTTTCTTTTTTTTTTACTATTTTGAGAGAAATTGTCAATTTTGTGATGCTATTCTGAGATCAACATTTTATTTGAAAGGATTTCTGCAGAGAAGTCATCGTTAGTAACATTCCTTATCCTTAACAGCAAAGAGAATTAAAACAGCAATATCATCTCAAAGGTAAATGATCCATTGGGCTTTGGTATTCAGTATTCTTGAAGAAATTTGTTGCATCACAGTTTAAGAACAGTAAGTACTTTTAGAGTTCAAATCTACTTTATGAATTCAATGCTCAAAGTTCATTTGCAGAAACAATCATCCAAAAAGCTTTGTTCTTAGGTTGACAAGCAAGGACATGGCAGAGTTTAAGAACATAAGAATCTATTCTTGCTAGAAAACTAGAAGATGGAGTAACAAGATTTTACCATGGCCAATATGCAAGATTCTATTATAACTGAGATTTAGTAACCTTAGCTTCGTCAACTCTTTGAGACCTTCGATCGCGGAAATCTTGTTCCTTGACAAGTCAAGTGTATGCAGGCTCTTTGGTAATGATCCATGAGAAATGCGAACTGAAGGCAAAATCAAACAAGTCATAAGCAGATAGTAAAGAACTTAGAACTGAAAAAAAGAAAACATAATTAGTAATTAGGTTGCAATCTCATACCTATGAAATTGTTTGATAAATTGACTTCTCGGAGACTAGTAAACGCTGAAATTGCAGGTATAACTTTTAAGCCCATACCTGAAATATGAGCTACTGAATGCAAGGAATTGAGAGACCTAATGATGCTGTTGGCCTGCACAATTTCCTCCGAAGCATGCTTGCTCGTATGAGCATGGTTCTTTTGTGAATGTTCCCCCGCCTTAACCGTAGCTATCTCACCATTAGCTCCAGCTGATATATCATCATTGTCAGTTGGGAAAAAGGGGCCATCTTCCAGACTATGGACCCAAGCACTAACTCTGTCTAAAGATGATTCTGCACAAAAAGCAACCCATTGATTCTGAGGCCATAAACCAGCAACAACATGAGGTTCTTCCATTGGTTTCTTCTTCTTTATGTCAACAGTAGGACTTGATTGAAGCGTATCAGACCAGTAACCATCTTTCTGGTTTGAGGCTACTACTGGAAGGAATTTCCTTTCAGGTTTTGTGGTCGAGGACCTATGGAGATTCCTATGGCTCCAGAGAAAAAGCTTCCACCAGAGTTTCCTACTTCTTGAGGGAAGCACCTGACTTGAAGATTTCTTCTTTAGAATTACCTTGTCGGCACTACAAGAGGTCACCACTGATAATGGGCTGCCTAAAATGTCATGTGATTCTCCAATGCCATGTTCAGACAACTTCTTCAGATCTCCATAGGAATGAGACTTGGAAGGTGATATAGGCAATTGACAATTTCTCTTTCTTTCAATCATGGAGCATGATCTCTTCAGCAATGGAGGGCCCCCAAAAGCCACTGTCTTTCCCATTCCAGGATCACTCACATGTCCACTTTCAACCAGCATCTCAGGAGTGATCCCTCCATGTTTCTGTGAGTGTGAGTTATCCTCCCTCACCTTGATACTGCATTCATGATTAAAATCAGGCGATTCAAGTTCACCTTTCTCTCCGGCTAATGCATGGAGATCGATAACAGAGAAGTCCTTCTTTATTGATTGAACATCGTCATGCTCATCACCTCCCTCATAAGCCGCCTCAACCACTGCTGGATTCTTAGTCAAAGCTCCATCCTTGCTTTTACTCTCTGCCACCCTCAATTTAGTCAAAGGGGTTTTTACCTCAAAAGATGCTTCCTTTGTTCCCTTATCAAGAGGATGAACTAATTCTGGTTTAGCTCTAAAATCTCTCATATTGTTCACCCATCTGACATGGAGTGGATTAGATGGTTTCTACAAACATCAACTAAGAATCAGTAGAAAAGTTTACAAAGAAATCATTAGAAATAGGAATGGAAAAGGCTGGACTTTTACATCAGATTTCTTCTTCTTTGGGATGAGAAGACTAGAGAAGCAATTGAACCTTGCCATCTTCGCAGGTACAAATAGATCAACAAATAAGCCAATCTCTTCTCTTCTATATTCACGAACAGCCCTGTGGAAACAAACTATATATGTCTCTTTGGCTGATTCTTCTGCCAAACGTTGTCAATCAGGTATGGTTTCACCAAAAAATGAAGGAGCCAAACAAGGACAGTGGAGGAGAATGGAAGGATAGCGCCATCCTCAACCCACACCTTCCGGGAGAAGTGCGAGGTATCACTTCAGTGCCGGCCAGAGTGATTGAATTAGAGTTGAAAACTAGGATCCTTTTGGAAGCCGTCTTTTATATTGTCTCTAGTGATATAGAGAAACATGTCAGAAAAGGCAAAGCCAACGATCCCATAAGGAACATGATACTTCAATCTCTATCTTTTCAAAGACGATAGCATCAGCACTGCAACACTGCATTCGAACTCGAATCATAAAATCATTTTCCTTCCCATTATGAAAATCAAAGCAGAGAATTACCAACCAAAATATCATTTTTTTATTATTATTTTCCTGATCCAAACCCTCTTTGACATTGAACTGTTGTCTTGTACTCTTGTTTTCAGTATCGGAATACTACCATATGATAAGAATTGAGCACTTGAGTGCTTTAATAGCAGACAAACACATTCTCGAATGAATAGACGACAAAATCAAAACGGGTATCAAGGAGGGAAGAAGAAAACACATTTTCCGATGAAATCGGTCAAATAATCAAGAAAAATCCACTAGTCAGCAAACCAAACAGCATCAAAAGCGAAGTGAAAGACAGAGGAAGACATTTCGCTACCAAAATCTTCCCAAATCCAATCGTTGTCCAACCAAGACGAAAGGCGATAACAAGAAAGAGATCGGCAGAACGCTTAGAGGCTGGCTGACGAATATAGCAATGCCAAGTTACGAACCTCGATCCGAAGCAGCAGCAGAAGAAGAAGAAGAAGATTTCCCCAGATAGAGCAAGCGATAGAACCGCGGCTGTGCTTTCGATTGAGAGAGAGGGAAGGAGAGAAGAAGCGGCCGCTTGATCGACGAGGCAAAGTAACGCTGCGGCGGCGTCTACAAATAGCCCGCAGATAACCGGAACTTCCCGTATCGTTCTAATTCGTATTTCGCCCTTATAATTTTGAGAATCTTTCTTTTACCACCTAAAATACACCCTTTCTTTTAACATGCCTTAGAAGTTAGAAATTCAAACTCAGAGAAAACAAGAGTTATATTTAAGATTTATTTTAATAATAAATGAAAAAAGAATGCTATTTTAATAATTTCAATAAAAGGATATCCTTTTATTTTTGCTCATAAGTAAATAAACACAATGAGAAAATATATATTAATTTCATCCAAAATCTTTATTATTCAATTTGTATGTTTTTTTTACATAACTTCACCCTTAATATTAGACATTGTTTATTTCTATTGTTTGAAATTTTAAAAAGAACTAAATAGAATAACAACAATTGCTTTCAACTTGTAACTTCTTTCAATAAAATATAGAGCAAAAAATCAAACAATCCTCTCCTTATTTCTATTATCATTAAAAGAATATTATATTTAACAAAAATATTAAAAAGATGCTCCATATTTTAAAACTAGCATTATTATAACAGTTTGAATCAAAATTATTTTCAATCGAAATGATTTTAATTAGACCTATTTTAACATGGCGTAAATAATGTTAATCAGTTGTTTTATATTGCAGTGATTTAATTGTTTTATGTTGTAAAATTTTTAATTAAAATTGTAATAATTTTAATCAAAATTATTCTAATAATAAATTTTAATCAGTTTCAACTGAATTAAAATAGTTTTGAACAATTAACTCTAACTAAGATTAAAACATATAATTATTTAATAATTTTGAGTATATTACAACAGATTTAATCAAAACTAATATAATAGTATATTTTTAAGATATAAAGTGCCCTTTTAATATTTAAAAAATAGAAAATAAAGACTTCTTTTTAATTTTTCTGCCAATATTATTCTCCTTTACGTCGATTATTTATCAGAGAACTCTAAGATTCTTTAAGATGTTTTAATTATATTTTTTTATAATTCAAATACTTAATTTTTTTAAATTAATTAATTCTAAAGATGATATTTCATGAAAATTTTTATCAAGATAAATCTAAAAGTACTGATGAGAGTATTGTGCTGGTAGGCCTGAAGTGGTAGGCCGACCTCTATAATTCTGTCCACTTGTCTGCTCCAAATAGAGTACTTCAACTTACCACGGTACTTAATTGAATCACGGTACTCTATTCTTCTGCAACTTAGCGGCCCCACACGATTGACCCTACGACCATCTGTGAGAAGGTAATGAATCGTGGTACTCTACGTTTCCTTTGAATCATCTTACCACTGCACGTACAGTGTGGACAATGCTTTTATTATGTTGATCCGTCAAGTAGTTGTTCTTGTCTACATCACACCCTCAACTCAAGATTCCTTTTAACCATCTAACGAATAAAATTAATTGGAGGTAGTTCTCAGTGCTCCCTACTTTAGACTACCCACTGCACCCTCCATTTGACTTTAGTTAATTAATTTAATCACAGTGGTAAGTACACGCCAATTTGGAGGTCACACGTGTCTTGATGGTGATGAAATCTGTAACAGCGCACAGTCTGTCAGTCAGTTCACCCGCGACCCCATTTAACTTCAGCAAGTACCGCCGTCAGACTAACCCTAAACCCAAACCCCAAATGCAAACCCCAAACTCAACGGTCAATAACTAAACCCGAAACCCCAAATTCAACGGTCGGTAACTAAACCCCAAAATGCAAACCCCAAACTCAACGGTCAATAACTAAACCCCAAACCCCTGAATTCAACGTTCAGTGACTAAACCCCAAATACAAACCCCCAAACCCCAAATGCAAGCCCTAAACTCCTGAATTCAACGTTCGTTCAGTAACTAAACCCCAAATGAATCCGACAGTTAATTTAGAGGCCCTGGTGAAACAAAAACTCACTGTGCAGTTCCATAATGCGAGATTTCGATTCACTGCCACGAGCTGCAGGAATCAGATTCCAACTTCAACCCATCCACAACCTCACACTTCCTCATCAGCCATTTCTTCCTTTTACATGTTTTGTTCGTGGGTGGGTTCAGTTCTTCTTCCCTGTCGACAGAGGTGCATGCACTGTGGCAAATACTCGCTCAGATCTCGCCGTCGGTTTCGGATGCAGGGAACGGTGCGAGAGGAAGAGAATGAGATGCTGCTGAATCTTTTCCAGGAATAATTCCACGATCACCATGCATTTGTTCTTTTCTTGCATCAGAAACAGAGGTGCCAGATCCTAAATTTAGGGTTAGTTTATTATTTATTTCTTAGCCATTTCGTAACTAACCGCAAGTTGCAATAGATAAAAAATTTGAGGGGCAAATGGCTAATATCTAATATTAGATTCGATCGAAAAAAACATAAAATCTAGTTAACTTGATATCCAATTATTTAATTAAAATACGACTAATATATTTTACTACATCCCTAAAATAAGTCAGTTATATTGAAATGTGACGTAAAACATAACATAATAATGAAAATGACATTAGAAAATAGAAATCAACATCTATTTTAATTTGTTTAACAAAATTAGGTGTATATGGACGAGAATCCCACACCATGAGTCAACTTCAATTGCAAATTAGTTAGATACTATGCTCATCACCTATAGTTGACTTCTCATAATGTATTCAAAATTTTAACTTTATAAAAAAAAATGGTTCGAGAATGATGATAAATGATCTTAATGGGATAGACGTGAAACCTTCTTAGTGACGAAGGGATGGCCACATTGTTTGGCTTCTTGGCGTCGTAAGAGTCAGAAGAAAGATTTAGTAATTGTAGTCGAATCACTAATGAACAATTATGTCAATACTTTAGCACAATAATTTAACAAATTATTATAATATTAAATTAATTAGCAAGGCACTAATCATCTTGCATCATTAATTTGATATGATTGTTTTGCTTTCTGTTTTTTCTTTCAAATTAGGTAAATTATATTTAACAAGTTTTCAATTTAACATGACAAAAAGATGAACACATCGTTTGGCAAGAGTTGGTGATTGTAGCTTAATCAGGTACCATTATTGAGGAATTATGCTGATATTTTAGAACAATAATTTAACAAATTAAAATAAATTAAACTAACAAGACTCTGATCACCTTGCATCACCAATTGGACTTGATTTGTCTTTCTGATTATTTTATTAAATTGTAGGTCATTTTTGTTGGCAGTTACGGAGTTAGGGACACAACTTCTTTATTTTTTTAAAGTAATTTTATAAAGGAAACTTAGATTTGAACATGATTATTCATTACTTAATGAAAGTGTAGTTACATATTTAAATCAAGGCTTACGTAGACTTGAATACATTAAAATAAGACTAAATATTTAATTGAAACAAAATTAGTTCATTATATTGCAATTCATTGGAATTTAGAAGTAATGGATTGACAATTTAAAGATTAGTAGGTAGTTAGAGGTAGTAGATACAAGAGTACAATACAAAATATCTAAACTTTAAGTAGAGGTAAAATCTTTAGAAGTTAAATTTTAAAATATTCATCTCATTTGAAATTCAAATTCAAACTGATTCTCTTATTATTCTTATGAATGTTTTACCATTATGAGGCAATCATCAATCAATCTAAAAATCTGGAACTAATGATTCAAAAATCATTTAGTAAGCAGAAACATTTATGGAAGAATGAACAAGGATAGTTAAAGAAAACCAACATTTTTCTTTCAGGAAAAAACAACTAAAAATCCAAATACGAATCATAGAAGACAAATAAATTATATTTTTCTTTTTAAAACGGGAACAGTTAACCTCTACTGACAATATAAGATAACCACTGTCTATTTCAATACTATTTTAATAATTAAAGTGAACATTTAAAGCATCGATCGTAAGAAGACGGGGATGAAGTCTGCTGCAAATGCACACCTCATTTAAAATAAAGACGAGCAGATTTTTATACTTCACATTCAACTTTCAAACAAGAAAGAATCATGCCATCTACGACATGGCACTTTCTCTTAATTTACAACTTCTAAGAAAAACACCATATTCCATGAAAAATTTCTAGATAATATTAGCCTTGAAGTAGCAAAGGTGATAAAATATAGATTGTGGTACCATGATTCAGAGCCAAGATTGGATAGACATGCTTGTTGCATGGTTTGGATTATGTTGTGAAAACTCGGAATCAAAATGTTTAGTTATTGATCAAACATATAAAATATCGATGACAAAAAAAAGTAAGAGCTATCCTCTCCGAGATACATCACATATTGCTTGAAAGCCAGTCGTAGAGCGAACAATAAAACCATTCCCAGATCGTTCGGGGATCCCACTGAAACAGCCTCAGTAACACCTAGATTGCAAGGCAAGGGGCATGGGTTTATGCAACCCTGCTGATACCTTTAGACGTTACGACAAAATAATGGAGGGGATGGCGTGATGGTACCTCGGGTTACACATTCACATCCTGATATTGAAGTAATCTGAGTCGAAATGATGGAGTCTCACGTAACCATCTTCACCTCCGCTTGAAAAACTACAAGAAATGGTCCAAAAAGATACGACCCAGTGAATGAACATATATGGAAAAGAATCAACCCAGGAGGCATTGCATGGAAGGCAATGAGAACAAAATTCATTAACAATATGGTTACCCCATCTTCGGCAGTAGAACGGGTGAAAAAAGGACACCTTGTTTTATTATTAATCTATGTCAAGGAGCACTACAGCAATCTGACTATAATACAAAGCATCACTTTTCCTAATCACTTTCAACAAAAAAAGATGAACAAAATCATTTGTGCTTTGGTTATCCAATGCACATGTCCATCTCTAAATGCTGAATTAGAGAAAGATTGATGTGCATCTCGATCCCAATGAATCACCAGAATGCTATAACCATAGGGTTGATAATCAAAGGGGAAAAGAAAAAGAGAACAGCAATACAATATGCAAGTCTTGTAATTACTGAAAGATTACTCATTTTCTTCATCCACTAAAAACACGATAAACCCACTATTGTTTCATCTTCAAACTTGGGAAATCTAAGATCATGAAGATGTCAACAAAAGAATGGCAAACACAAAACTCTCAACAAAAACCACCAGCAGCAATTTCATCAGCAGTACATCAACAATCAAATGGTTAGACTATTTCGTGAATAAAACAAAATATGAAAAAATATTTTGCCTACATCTATCTATAATGTCTGGACATTGAATCATTGATACTCGAACAATTATAAGAATACTTCAGGCTAAGATAATTGCAGACAGGCCAAAAAATTGAGAAATCAACTTAAACTTCAGTGGAAAAATTAGATTCTGATTAGAGACTAATTTTTAGATCAAACAGCTGGCTAATGACAATTGCTTATTGCATTAAAGATGAGCAGGAATTCAAACCTTCTCCCATCAGGGTTGAAAGCCAGAGCATTTATTGGTCCAAAATGTCCTTTTACACCACCAATTTCTTCTTGAAGAATCTATTAGAACAAAAGAAAAGGAGAGAATAAATAATTGGCACAACTTAAATAAAAGAAAAGGTAATTTTAATAATAATTACATAGAATTCCTGAAGATAAGTAGTATACCTTGTGAAAGAATTTGGCTTCAAATTTTCCTGCACGTCGGTCAGTGGTAGTGACATGTACTGCTTCTTGGCCTCCCCCAATAACCACCTACCAAGAAAAACCGAGGAAGCTAAAATCAAGATGAATTATACACCTGAGAACATATAAAAGTGTTTCTTTGACTGCAACACTACAACTACCCAATATAATGCAAATCAGATTGACTGTGGTAGACAGAAAATATATACCAGCATACAAACATTTGTTTCTTGAGACCAATAATTCACTTCCAACATGAAATTTCTATTTGCAATCGTAAAGTTACATCCTAAAATTGGAAGAAAACATGAACTTGAATACTGTAGCCAAGTATGCCCCTCTCTATATAAAGCTTACTTTCCAACCATCGGACATTAAAATGCATACAATACATCAAAGCTCCAATGTCATGAGACAATATACATATCGATGAACTGTTGCAAAATTTGACACTCAAGGTACAAACTATTGTATATTCTACAAATTTTCAGCTGTGCAGTTTAGTTACAAATTACGACGACTCATTGAAAAACATTTAGGTGGAAAAGATAGAGATATAACTAACACTCTATGAAGTTAGAATCAAGATATTTCTATGTATATATGTAAATTGTAAAATGCAAGTAGTTTGGGGTAGGACCACATCTATCTGCCAAATGTTATAAACTTAGCCAAAAGCCTGTCTTAGCTATAGTATAACATCTTTTGTAGGAGAAAGTATGTACAACAAACTAGGAAGAGTAGTAAAACGTTCCTTCACAGAAAATGCTGATAGTGGAACCCAATAGAAATAACTTTTTTAGACAAAGAACACAATATAAAATAAATCAATTTTCAAAAAGAAAATTTAGGAATAGATCTTTGCGTGGAAAGAGAACTTTTCAGACAGGATTCCTTGCAATCTTGCAGAGGGGAAAAAACAGAAAGTATGGAGAAATTTAGATAGGTCACTTACATGATCAAGCAGTGGAGATATAGCACAAGCATTTACTGGACGTTCAGTCACATAAGTCTTGATAAGTGTTAAAGTTCTCATATCCCAAAGCTAATTCAAAGAAACCACAAAACAAAATAAGTGGAGATAGATAACAAAACCTGAAATAGATTATAAAAATATTAGTGAAATTGACTATCACCTTAGCAGACTTATCTGAGGAACCTGTTAGGAAATGGGAACCATCTGCAGATTTTGACAGTGAGGTAATTGTTTTTTGATGACCAGTTTCTTTGTCAGATTCCTTCAACAGCTGGCCGGTCTGTAAAATACACATACAATATATATACAAGCTACCCAATGAAAAGTATAACACCATAACCTAAGCAGTAAGATGTCCTAGAAGGTTCGCATATCAGACATCTACATTAAATAACTATTTGGAATTACATGTTTTATCTTTCTTTCTGCTATTCCTTGAAACTAAGAAGCCAGTGACTTCCTTGATTATTAAGGATAAGTTGTGTCAACACTAATAGTTAGACGACCATATTCAGTTATTACACCTTATCTGGGATTAAAAAAACTGCATCGAAATATAACAACCATGATGAAATATCATCTCAAAAAAAAGTCAAATGTGGAAGAGTGATTTAAGATGAACTGATACAACAGTTGTACAGGAACTATAGCAAATGGTAACAGAGAAACAATCAATACTAGTTCAACAAAGACCCACCAAACAGTACAATTTACAGAGTGGAAGAATAAGAATTAAGAAAAATTCCACTGTAGAGAAATTCATGTGATATGAAAGAACATAGCCCATACTATACCAGCAAGATTTTCCAACATTTAGTAAAATAAATTTCCACATGCTATAGTTTTTACATTTTGTCATATTCAATTTCCATAGCTTCTGGTTTCCCAATAATTTCAAGACAGTATTCCGTGAAAGTGAAAATGAAAATGTTAGTCATTACATGAGTTACTCCAAGATAAATGTAGACTTTCATATGAAAATCAGTTATGTGATCAACAAGAATGATATCAGATGACTTCAAAAAAAACTACAGAAATGGAAGCACCCACCTCAGTATCCCACACACGGATTACTGTATCTTCACCTGCACTAATGATAGTCTTGTTTAGTGGTCCCCAAACAGCCCTGTTGATGCGCCCCACAGGTCCCTTGATTGTAAGGACTGAATCACTGGTTTCTGCTTAAAGAAACAATTTGAAATTAATTAATGGATCATTAACAAGAAATGAGTATAGAAAGGTGAAGAGTGTGAGGTTTTAAACCAGCCTGCCATATCAAGGTCATTAATTTGCAATACAGCTAACCAAAGTTAATAATGACAATTAACTAAAAACATTGGTACACATCCTATTATTATGCTACTTCATGATCAATAATTTTCATAGAGAGACACAATATGATATATAACTTTGTTACAGGCTAATTTATGAAGTTACACTGAGTCACAATCTTTCCATCTTTTAGGACAGAACTCTATTGGCTGATCAACAATTATTGTCTACATCACTGTAGATTATTTCAAGGCCGAGGGAACATGAGATATAGGAAAACATAGGTGTGCGGTTGAGGTATGTAAAAAAGCATGTATGTTCCAAGCATATGGAAATTGGAGTAAATATGTTCATTCTTAGGCAATCCTTACGATCGCTTGGATCTCTGGCAATTCGCTTCACTTGAATGGTGGATGGCAAACCCATGAATGGATCAGTGGTAACGACAGCAAGTTTGTCACCAACAGATAAATCCACCGATTTAGCTGGAGAATCAAAATTAAACGAATAAAGCTGAGTTCCATTCTGCACATTCCAAAGCTTCACAGTCTGATCAGCACTGGCCGTGATTAACCGCATGGAATCCCCTAGAAGCATCGAAAAAAGACGATCAACTTCACAACCGAACAAGACTAGAAAATAATGCCCCATTTGGGGAAAGAAAAAAACTTATCTTTCCCCCCAGATTGAGGTAAGCAAAATACTTTCTATCAAATAACCAATCCCAACAAAAAAATAAACATTATTAAAAACGGGCAAAGCGGGAAGAACTCACGGGAGACATCGCAGCACCAGACGGCGCCATTGTGGCCACGGTAGGTGCCGAGCCTCTCACCGTTGTCGGCAAACCAGACGTTAGGCGTGTGGTCCTTGGCGCAGGAGAAGAGCAGGTCTCCCTCCCGGTTGTACCTCAGAAACGTCAGCGGCCGCTCATGCCCTTTCATCAAAATAGGCCTCATGGTTGCTGCTGCTTCTCTAGCCTTCCCGATCAGCACACGATTCGCTCTCTCGCGGTGCTCCTACTTGCTCCTCGCTGTCTCAACACAAACCCTAATTCACTGATAAAGAAGCCCGCGGCCAAGTCCGAGTTTAGCCCAAAGATCCAGATTGGGGAGGTTATGTTCTAATTGGGCCCAGGAATTATTAATTGGGCCTATTTAGGGCTTACAATTATGGATTTTATGAGAATTGGGCCCAATAGAGGATTTTAATTTTAAAATTAATTATTTTGGAGCATACGATAAAAGCATTCCTTAAGAACATGTAATAGATTTATTAAACCATTATAATATTTTAAAGGGATTTGAATAATTTATAACTTAGAACACCTCATTTAAATTATTATTATTTTGGCACCATAGGAAAAAAATAATCATTTTACATAATTTTTAAAATGAGCAAAGAAAAAATTGACTATTTTAAATTTTAAAATGAGCAAAGAAAACTCAAGCAACCAAACAATGAGCCATCAAACCGATAGTTGGCACCCAACTTAAGCTAATTTGTGGTTTAGGTCTAGCTTTCTTCCTCCTTTTTCGAATAATTTCAATTTCATAAAAATATGATTGCATAGTTTCACATTTAAACAAACATAAAGATGCTAATAATTAAGCGATGCATGACAAGAGTAAAATTTTAAGCATGAGACAAATTTCCCCTTTAACAAAACACCAGATACTTACTAGGGAGAAGACAGATCATTTTTGAATATCAATATACAAACTAATTTTCTCATATATATATATATAACAAGATAAAGACTCTGAACCACAAGTCTCCATTTTTAGCTTAGAAAAGCTGAATTTCTTAGAAAATTTCAATCAAAAAGGATTTGAACCAAATAAATGCAACAGTGAATCAAAGACACATCTCAACTTCCATTACTGCCCTGTACCAAATGCTTAATTTCCTTAAGAGAATAGGTGAAGTTCATCTGAAAGTTACTGAAATGAAGAAGATGGAGGGGCAGCTCCATATCCTCCACCACCACGGCCAAATCCAGGCCTGCCCCCAGAACCCTGCACAATTTCCAAAACATGAATCAAGAACAGTTTTAAGATATTGCGTATTCAGTATGATTAGCACTGTTATTGCTTGAATCTAGAGTCGTAAAACATGGTATAAGTTATAAATGATTGTGAATGCTGAATTTATGAATAATGAGATGCAAATGTATCAATATTTTGAGAGAGAACACATTATACCAGACTAAATATCATAGCAACGAGTACAGTCTTAACAGCACAGGGATGGAACCAAGTCCATTCGAAAAACAGTGCCGCGTGTTTTTGTTCCAAGAGACTAAATAATGATCAAATGCACACATTTCACAGTGATATTTGTGAATGCCTAAAAATGTGGAAACCAGAAAAACAGATGGCCATGGTGTACATTGAATAATGAACCATTGTTGCTTGACCATTAAAATAACCTCATAAGCAGATAGGAACAAGCATCCAGTTTTACAGTTACATTTACACAAGCCTATTTCAAATGTACATTCTGTGCGATAGCAGTCCATCTCAATTTTGAGTATGCTACAAATTCAAATATCCAACACTAAAATAAACTTGTTTTTAGATCAATAAGCAAGTCATCTACCTACAGAAGTAGTTTAGGTTTGATTGATTAGGTCTCATTAAGATCAGCGAACAAAACACATGAACAACATTCAACATCACTAGGTAAGCAGTCTGTATAAGATTGAAAAATCATTAATAAGCATGTTCATGAGCTTTTCAATACATTAAGCACATAAATGCATCTTCAAATATTCCATAACAAAGTTAATACTGATTGAACTCAGACGTTTTCAACATGCTTTTAAAACCTTCAATTTTCAAAACAAATTCATTAGAATCTTCAGCTTGTTGATAGATGAGGTGAGTTTCATTTGTTGTTGGATCTATCAATACTCATAAGCTTGCCTCTACTGGAGCTAAGAGCTAGAGTTCTTCAGCTTTTGAAAAGCAAACTTGAAAGCACAATTTGATTTCAATTTAAATAGCTCAGATTTCTGTGTGGTCACGGTTGACACAGCTTGTTTACATCCTTACTGAGACAACATCATTGAAAGCACAGATAAACCGTACATTAATCTCGATAGCTAATTCACAACCAAACATTTCAGAAACTAAAGTCCAACTATGAATGGAAGAAAGAAGAATGGTTTGAACAGAAAACTCATACCCTGAAAGAAGGCTGGAATTCAGGAGGTGCGCCACCCTTGTCACCGCCCTCACCGGGAGGGCCTCCAGGGCGAGGACCTCCACGGTATCCGTCCCTATCCCCAAATCTAGGTCTATCTCCCTCAAACCGTGGTGGCCCCCTGGAAAATAATGCAACACCAAATGCCGTAAAAAAGTCATTCGAATGTACAAAAAAAAATTTAAAAAGGAAACAAAAAGCAAGAACGCAGATTGAATCAATTTTTGTAGCACCTTGGGCGGTCACCAGGAGGGCCAGAGCCTAATGGACGAGCCGGCGGCCTCGCAGACTTCTTCAGCGTAGCAGGGACTATTTCAGAAGGAAGGTTAAGGTAAGTTCTCAAGAACTCGATGCCATCATTGGTGAGGTACCAGTAGTAGTACTGCCAAGCAAAGGTCTCCCTCACGTACTCCCTCGACTTGAAGCTCTGCATCAGCTTGATGACCTGAAGGTTCGGCACGTCGATCTCCGGATGCTTGGCCAGATTGTAATCCTTCTTGGCATAGAGCACGCCCTCTACGCCAACAAAAAGCAGCATCAAACCAAAACCAACGGAAGAAGAAAAAAAACGATCTTTCAACGAAAAACATTTTAAAAAGAGCGAAATTTATGGAATAGAAACGATAGCTAGAAGCAAGCGTACCCTGGAAGAGGTACTTGCAGATCTCACGGCGGTTCTTCTTAGAGATGATCTGAGAACGATATAAAGAAAGCGAGATCATTATGTGTCGTATTAACATCAAAGAATAGGGTTGCATAGTGATCGAAAATGCCGTAATTCAACAGGGTTTTCAGCTTTCACCATGATCGCGCAGGATGGAGAACAGCCTCCCGAGCAGAAGACTAGAGAGCCGATGTGTGATGCGCCGAATAAACTGAACCCTACTTTTGTGAAAGTGCACAGCGTGGGCCGGATAGGCGATAAACCAAGTGGGCCTCCGAAGCTCGATCCATTAGTTAAAGAATTAATTATTTGTTTACTAATAATGCACTTTGATTTTCCGAGCATACAGAAATTTCTCTTCATGCTCCATTTAAGAATTAGAGATAGATGTATTGTATTTGTTAGGTTAATTTACAAACTTATAAAAGTCTACTAGATATAATTCGTTGGATTTGTTTACGATTAACGATATTAAAGAAGTCAAATTGAGATGATGTGTTAATTTTTCTACATTAATAAAATGACAGGGTAGTAGCTCCAACTAAAATGAACAATAAAAACATATTTAAAAAGCACAAGAAAGTT
Source organism: Curcuma longa (assembly GCF_044706935.1). Taxonomy (NCBI): domain Eukaryota; kingdom Viridiplantae; phylum Streptophyta; class Magnoliopsida; order Zingiberales; family Zingiberaceae; genus Curcuma; species Curcuma longa. The sequence goes on along the minus strand of NC_133864.1, from coordinate 7,984,377 downwards.
CACTAAGAAGAAGTAAACCACTAATCACTAGGTCACGAAGGACCAAGGCACACAATTTAAAAAGTTCGTCGAGGCTAAAATGAAGCCCAGAAAAGTATCACAATAGATTATCAACAAACCAAAAGATTGCTCACGCATCTAAAAGCCTAAACACGCTATTGTCAGTGTAATAGTATGGTTATCGTCGACGACTACTACAGATTACTTTCTGCCAGAAGCTGCTTCCACTTCAACCAAACATCAGTAAAGTATCACCAGCAGTCAGAACAGCTCCAGTTGACATACAACGGCTACCTCCTTTTGCATTGGATTGGATAAGCAAGAATAGCAGAATTAAAAGCCGAAACCGCATGTAATATCCCAACAGGTCAGCCAGGAACACAAGAAAAAACCACAGAAACAGCTCTGCAATGGAAGTCATCGGGCACTATGAGTCCACCATCTCATCCTGTAGCTCGCTTGGAGCAATTAGGCCAGGAATTGACAACATCCTCTGGCGTTCCGCTTCTCTCTGTGCTGCAGCTTCTTCGGCGTAAAGATCCTTGTTGTCCTGTGAAAAAAAAATCATGGTTAAGTTTGGTTGCCAAAACTATGAATACTACAATTACTAATACAGGAAAATGCAAATGAGACACCTTCAATCACATTGTTTGGCCATCATCATTAATCTTTATTGCCAATTAACTAAGCAACTATGTATTACTAGTTTTTAGATCGACTAAATCAATTGTTAATAGCATTTTTATTATATTAACCAGAGTTTTCTAGTCTCCCTCCACCACTCAGACCTTCTTTAATCAACCTCATTAGCTTTCATTTATACGTACGATCTTAATCAATTTTCTCTTATTTTATTATCTATTGCAACTACTCTCTATTTTCATTAGCAGATCCATACATTCATCTTAGAAATTTCACTCAAATAATTCTGGTCTACAATTTCTGTAGAATAGAAGTTTAGCGATAATAATTTTATGTGAATGATATTATCTAACTTCAAAGCCAAAATATCTTTGATATTAGTTACTTCTGAACCGATACTTTTCAAATAATTATTTGAAATATATATTTAAAAAGTAGAATAGCATTTTAAATTACACAACGGTTCTAACTTATTTCCCTGATTAATCCTCATAGAGTTAATCCGGCTTGTGCAGAGGGGCAAGTCTCCTCAACCATCCTGCAGCCACCTTGTCTAACGTCAGCTCAGTTGGAAGATCAAATCAAACCAATCAAGCTAGTTGGAATGACTTAGCTCAGTTATCAAACTAATCTATCGATCCTTTTCTCATTGATTTCCAAAAGCATTTCTGCATTTTTGAATAATTTGAGACCAAATGAGTGGATGACAAATTTAAAAGCTAAGGCAGTTTTATGTCAGAATTAAATTGTAGGTATACAGCAAGTGTGTCAGGTCTCTATCTTCTTATTTTGTACAAGATGAATTGCTGTCGAACATAAACTTTCTTGTTGTATCTTATTGTCAGTGAGAAAGGGATTGAGAAAACAGTTACAATGAATAGATGAAATTCCAAGAAAAATTTTACAATCAACCCAACTCTATGGATTAGGGTGTTGAAAACTTAGAAAAGAGACATAAATGGTGGTTGTATCACTACTTTACTAGTGATACAACTTTGCATAAAATTCAATGGGTGGAAAAGTTCCATTATTGGCCTCAAAGAGATTATGGAACCAACATATTCCATGATGATGAACTATAGTGTCTTAACTTTACTGAGATTGCTATCAAGTGCATAGGAGATTAAGAAAAAACCTTCGCACAGAAATTTAAACTAATATGCAGGTGAATAGATGTGTATGGCCCAATACCCATAATTTGCATTACCTGGGCAGAGAACTCCTTTGACTGTACAAGAAAATCTCGTATATGGTTCTTAAAGGTTGGAAGATCATTTTTCGACTCAAATAGTACACCAACAAATTGTTTAATCTGAAACAGATAAAAAAACAACCACCTGAATATTTAGCAAAGTTCAAAAAAAGGAACTATAGTAACATGAGGATGATATCCTTACCTCTGCTGCTTTCATGTTTGGAAAAGATGATGCTAATAATTTTATAGTGTAATCTTGAACATAAATTGTATTGTTCGGGTATGAATATGCTACTGTAGAAACATCCCACAGGGGCTCTGTTAATGCACCAGAATCAACCTGCATGTGAACAGAACTAAGAGCAAGGCCGACAAAGGCAAAAATATCTTCACTTCTTACCAAACAGAACAAACGCTGAAGCACCAAAACATGTAATTTAAAGCCGGGCTTGTGGAAAGTATCCGTCAAGACAGCAAAAATTTCTTGGTCAATCATCAAAAAATAGTTTCTATAGAATTGGTTGCAAAACTCAGAAACCTGCAAAAAAATTACATTAGGAACACACATGAACACCAAAGAAAGGGGAAAAAAGAAAGATGGTTAAATCTGAATTTTCAACCAAACCTGGAAATTTTTCAACAACTCCAACAAAAGACTGAGACCAGTTTCAGCAATATTTCTTTCAGTATGTCTGAAAGCCCACATGATAGAATCCATCACAAGTTTCATTTGCTGGAGAGGAAAGGAAAAGAATTAAAAATGTATGGCAAGAATGCTGACATGCATTTAAATTGCCATTGATTCTTCTTGTAGTAAATAACCATTACCTGGTCTGAGAGTTGAATTAATGCTTGAAAACAATGTGTACCAATTGCACGCAATAAAGAAAAGAACTTGAGACGATGCTCTGGATAATCTTCAAAATTCTTGGTGATCATCTAGAATAGAGATACAAAGGCTAGCAGAAGGAATATCCATCAAAACCTTATAAATTTTAGCAGTGAAACAATATTTACCTCAAGGGTGCACTGAAAAACAGCCTCAAATATGCGAGGTACATACTCCATCATTAGACCTTTGTATCTGCATGAACCAAGTATGAAATAATTACAAAAGTAGAGCAAACATGTAACAACATACTGAAGACAAACTGCCACTCCAATGTGGCAAAACCAAAATATCTACTATATCCAAAATTAAACAAAGAAATTTAGCTCTTGAATGTTAAAATTTTTAACAAATGCACAAAATTATCATCCGTAAACTATGTTATTACATCATGATGACCTGCAATGTTGCACAATGCACAATTAATGCCACTCGTCCTAAAGTGATGAGCCAGTATTCCTTTCAATTATCTTAAAGAAAAAAAACGATGCTAATATATGATCAGGCATTTGGACAGATACAGAATGCCAGAAATATAAAGTGAAGGAAGTTAATTATTTGACAAGAAAAAAATGAATGAACAGCATCCCAAATAAACATTACCAAAGTCAACAACCTCGAAGCACCTATTTATTAATGAAATAGTTGTCTCAAGCACCATGTATCATTCTAGAGCAGAATATTTGAACTTTCAGCAGGAAGAGAATTTGCTAAAGATTGCAGAGACACCATTACTCAAAATGCACATGTGCACTTGTACAACAGCAAATGTTGATCACATACTGGTCGCTGGTATTACTTTATGTTTTTCAGGGAGTGTCACTCAAAAAATGTTTGAGAAAACAGAAACAATTGGGTGCACTAAGGGAACAGAATGTTTGTATGGCAAATATTACATCTATAAAAAGAGGCCAGATGCTTTGAATGAACAAAATAACCCACATGAAATCAAAATGTCCATATGAATAGCATTCATCATATGAAAGGGACACATCTTTCAAATATTCATGTAGAAGAACAAATTAATTCTACCAAAGGGATGAGTGCCGCATTTGTTCAGCATGAAAATGAGTGAATGTGGAATAGTAAAAGTTGAAACAGAAAAGGGAGGAAAAAGACATGAAAATTCCTATTAGCATTTAAAATTTAAGCAACATAAGTGCATGCTATAATGATGAGTATGAGTATATACAGGAAAGCAAAACAATGATAAACAAACATGTAAGAGAGATAACTAAGCAGAGTCTTATGTTTTGGCAGGTAAAACCAAGTAGTTCTTAGTAACAATGATGAAAACTGATAACGATCTAAAATTTCAGAGCTAGGGTATAATGAAACCACCTTGATATAATGAATATCTAACATAAAATACACGTGGTAAACAATAGAGAACAGATAGTCACAAAAGATACTTCAGATTATAATAGATTTCAACCTTCCTTGCAAATAAAACTTCCTCAAGATAACCCTTCAACAGAAACAAATGAAGTTGAATGCAGGATAGAAATGTGGAACTCATGCATACTTATTTATAATTGTTGAAAAGAGCGACAAGACTTCAGACTCCCTGGCATCTGGCAAATTCCTAGCATAGTCACCAAGGACTGGGTCCATCATTGGTGGTACAAACTGCTTTCCAGTATGTGGCTGATCTTCAGCTTTGTCAATAAATGTCTCGATCAACTTTAATGTCTCTCTCTTTACAGATCTGCCGGTATAGGTATAGAGACAAGAAAAACAGTAAGGTATAGGATTAGAGAGGAAAATAACAGAAATAGAATATATAAGCAGGTAAGTAAAGGAATTTTCATTCGGACCTTAGAAGCTTCACAAAAGATGTTTTTGAAGCAAAAGGCCCTCCTTCAGCTATACTACTTGAAATTAGCTCACTATACATCCTGCATTGTAGAAGAAACATAATTTATCACATTAAAGGTATTAAATGGAGAAAATGGACGGACAATGTAATGGCATTGGATAATAGTAGTTCAATTCTCCTCTTTGTTTAAAATTTATAATTAAAACATCTAGATCGCTACAAATGAGGAAGAATAACATACCTGTATACAGTAAGCATATCCAAGAATATTAAAGATACTTGAGGGAAGAAATAAGAACCAAGAGAACTAGCAACACTTGTATTTGTCTGCCAGGAATTACCAAGATACTAATTAGTAGCCATAACTAATCAATTGCTTTCATATAATTAATAATCATAATTATAACAGTTATACCAGAAATAGTCAACTACATAAATAGTCATCCAACATCCAATAAAGAAGCAAAAACTTCTAAAACAGTATATCAGTAATAGAAATCAACTAAATAAAATATTCTTAAAAGTTATGAAAGGAGTAAAAAACAACAAATGGCGTTCTCACAAGAATTTAAAGAACAAAAAGCATCCTCAGCTGAAACATGAATTTGAATATTTGGTAATACATGACAAATGGTATGGGTATATCAAAGTTCAAGAAAGGATCAATACTTAGCATTCACCTAGCCTACTAGTAAAGTAGTGGTCTGACATAATAAAAAGAGTTGCATAACATTATAACAGCATACTAGAAGCAACACATGAAATTCGCTAAATGATCTTTACTAGTCAACAGAGGTGGGACCCAAGTGAGGATGAGGTGCAAAGCATTAATAGAAGATTGTCAAACCAAGATAGAGAGAAAAATGAGACAATAACTACACACTTGACGTCGTGCAGTTCAGTGAATGTTAGAAATGAATAAGGATCCCTGCAAAATTTTGCCCAAAAAACAATGTTTCATTTTTTATTTACATGTAAAAGTTGCCTTCATTTTGTGCAATTTTTAGAAGCAAACCTACAAACCCAACATTCCAATACAAAAATAAGATAACAATTAAAGAGCACATAATCAAGATGTATGGGATGTGATATTCTCTACTCTGCATTCAGCAAATATGAAAATCAAATCATAAAAATAAGACATGAAAGAATTTTTGGCACACTTAAAACTAAACCCCTTTCTACTTGAAAAAAAAAATTGTACCAATACAAACCAAGAAAAAGCAGCAGATTGAATTCAAAACGGCATGCACTGGTGTATTCATCAGAAAGATAAATACGAACCTAAAATCCCAATGGATATGGTTATGGCTAAGAATCTCATTCACAAGTTAGAGCTATAAAATCAATCACGAAATATATTAAAAGATTATGGGAAAAAACACTAAAATCATATTAACTCTGATTTTAAAAGTCAGCATACAAGGCCACCATTGGCAAGCAACGTCAAAAGAGATACCTGCATTATATTAAGAATTGATCTTATGACTTCTTGGTCTTTCAGGATATCGACACTTTGTCTTGCTTGCCCAATTATTTCAGCCCATTTCTACAAAATCACACAAAAGGCACATTTTATTATGTTATAACTGAGCATACAACAATGTAAAACTAAGACCAAGGTATGTACTCGATTTGGAAGATCCATTAATCTTCTTAGATACTCATCTCTCTTAACAGAATCAGGTTCTGCTTGAATCATTTGACCAACCTGCATTTGTGAAATTGAAGCTCCAAATTTCAGATGATAATGTCTAAATGAGAAAATGCTCCATGACATTAAATACTTGCTTACAGATTCATAGAAAGAGTGAATCTGGTGAGGCTGAAGATCCACAATTGTACTTGGTAGACCAGTAAGAAGTTCCAATACAAAAGGTTCCTTCTCTCCCAGCTGCATCAGAACATGCTGCCCATAAATGACTGAAAGAACAAATACTGTTTGCCAATGGAATTCTGTTTCCATGTTGAACCAATTATTCTTATTCATTCAGTAAAAGATCAAAGAATCCAAAGGTCACACAGAAAGAAATCAGCACAAACCATGTTTTGCCACTAAAAGTTATCACAACTACATGCATTAACACTGTCTTCATGACTGATAATGAGGCATAAAAACTGTCACCAAACCTGAATGCAACAAAATGCAATCTATAGTCCTCACTCTTACACAACCAAAGACCTTGAAAATTGCATGTTTGAAGGCCAACAAATCATGTGGGAAACTACAGTCTTATTAAAACTGTTTCCGACTCCAACACTTGCAGAAAATCATGGTAACGTATGACAATGAAGAAAGGCCATGTATCACAACAATAAAGAAATATACAATCATGTTAATACACAAATCACCATGCAATATTAAGAAACAAACAATTTAACCTCTTAATGGTGAATTTTTATATTTCCATAATATTAAGATTAAGTGTTATCTTAACACGAATTGTCATAGTGAAAACCTCGGGCAAGAGAAAGCACACATTAGACACAAAAGGCTCTTGTGACAAATCCTACAAACAAAGGGAATGCTGAATGACACAGTAATTATGGCACCATGCCAAAAAAGAATATTGTTATTACTCGTAACATGACCAGCTACCAACTTAAGAAACTAAGAAAAACAGAATTAGACAATAATATCCCCAAGAGACACTAGAAGTAGAATGCACTATGACTCAAATGATCCTTGCGAATTGGGATGACTAGAAGTAGATATTTACATTGTATGATCAATCAAATGAAACTGAAGCCATAGAATCATTATAAATAATCAAAAACAAAATTTGAGAGACAATCCTTGCGAACTGGGGTGACTAGAAGTAGATATTTACATTGTATGATCAATCAAATGAAATTGAAGCCATAGAATCATTATAAATAATCAAAAACAAAAATTGAGAGACAAAAGACGTCCACCATTCAAGGAGACAAATGGAGGGGAAATACAACTTTGAGCTCAAAATAACAACTATAATTTAAGCAAACATAACTTGCCTGAATAATCACAAATCTACGCTTGCATTTCTGGACAATTTTAAGAAAAGTATCACAAGCCATGTCCTGCAATGAGATAAAAGTCAGCTTTCTAAACAGGCAAACTTCATGGAGCCCAAGAAATTTTGTGAATTAAGTACTCAGTTTAGGAAAGCATTTGTGGCACAACTCCACAACTATCATACACCTGCCTATAGCATGTTTAGTAGTTGAGAGTTGGTGGTTTGGCACTACCTAACCAAAACCAGGTATTCTGTAGCAATTCTGGGACTAATTAATGAAATTATACTACTGCAGATTGTGCACTGAAGTTAAAGAAATAAATGGACAAAAAAAAGTATAATTAACACTGAAACCTCAGAAAGCCATTTAAGACTAATCAGTACCACATCAAATATCTGAAAATCATTTGACTGAATTTACACATCATAGATCCCAAGTCCATACTTTACAAATTATAGGTATATATATTACATACTAGCACTCCAAATCAATTAGGTGTAGTTTCAATTGATGATAAAATGAGAAAAAACAACTTGACATGGTATGGGCATGCTCAAAGACAGCGAATAAATTCTATAATTAAAAGAATTGTATCTATTAAAGTGGAGAGTGTAGAGGGAGTCCCAAGAAAATATTAGCCAATATGATGATCAATGATTAATTAATTTGAATATCATTAGTAATATAGTAAAGAATAATAAGATTCATGTAGCTAACCTAATAAAAATGGAGCAACCTCAAATAGATGGGGCAACCGTAGTTTGACGATGATGACCATCATCTACTTTCAATGTGGTGACATTTGCTTGTACAACTTTGCACCTATGCAAGACATTGTAAAATTTGATGTACATCTTGCTTCCCTACTTAGCTAAGTTGAGTTCCTCTTGGTGGGGGGAAATGACGTGGCTAGGGCTTTTTCAAAAGGTTGGTTAGATTTAGTTGGGAATTGGTTAAATTTTTAAAGGTTGTTTAAATTTATTTGGGAGTTTGATAGATCTTTAAAAGGGTTATTTAGACTTATTTGAGAAATTGATAAAAAATTTAGATAACAAAGTCACAATTTTCACGATCTCATTACCAATTTATAAAAAGGGTTACAATCCCTTATATTGGATCGTCTTTGAATGATTTTCCCTCTCAGTAAAAGCTGAGTTGTTTTTCATATTGCCCCCACGGACATAGCCGAGTTGGTACTCAGGTGGTAGATTGTCACATGAAAGCAAGGATCGAATCCCCGAGGAAACAATCCCTCCCACCTGAAGAGGACACTCAATCACCTTAATTTACTTCCTTTAAATCGTTGTGGGGTCGGCATTGAGGGGTGCCCGAGGTGAGCATCTTCACCTTTTGCCACATAAGTTGTTCTTCATGTTATATGAGTTTAGGAAGGCATAAAGTTGTGAGAGACGCATGAATCAAGGATTAGAAGAAATACAAGATGGCCACCTAAATCCTTGATAAAAAAGCGATAATGAAGGTATACTTTCATCCTTGTAATTCCTATGACAACACCCTTGGTAATGATGGCATTGAGGGGCGTATCACTGAAGATGAATACCATGGAAACAGGAATATAACACTGAAAAGGAATGCCACAGAACCAGTGATATGACAAAAGAGGTAACCACTGCTTCTAGCGACTAAGGAACATGATAAAGACATGCTGGCGAGTTTAGCAACGTGCAACAAGTAGATGATACAAATCTGACAAGAGTAGGACCTGCTGAATCCTCTCTAGAAACAAAGAATAGAAAGACAAGGAGGAAGAGGCTGTCACCCTAGAGGTGACAAGGACTATAAAGAAAGACAAACTAGAGAATTGATCAATTAGTCCTGCTTTGATACTAATGTTCCTTTGGTAAAAATTATTATGGTTAATCCCTTGGATAGTCCCATCTATATATATGTAATTTTAAATCTCTATGATTTGTATATTTATAAATAGGACCTTAATTATTTACAATTTGATCTCAAACAATGGCTACCAAGATTTTCAGATGATCAACATGTTTTAAAGTGAAGAAAAAAACTTGTAATTATTAGGCTTCATCTGTCAAAAGCCATCAAGTCCAACACCTCCCATTATGTTGTGACTGAGTAGAAAAAACTGAAACAAAGTCAATCACCTGTACTCCTGGGTGAGTTTCGTGCATAAATTCAAACAATTTATTCACAACTGTTTTCAGAAACTTCCAATGAGCCCGAAGAAACCTTGGATATTGTCCAACAACATACCTAAAATACATAGTGGATTAGATTATAAATATGAAGATGTAACCAATCAACCATAGTACAAAGTATTTTACTCACATAATGTTACTTGCAATCACTGCTTTGTTGTCTTTTCCTTTGGTTATTTCACAAAGATTCAGCAAATCACGAATAACCAAAACTAGAAACCTATTTTCCTGGCATCATAAGAAACATTGGAAAGAAACAAATTCAGTTGGTTCATGATAGAAAATATTCAACATTATCATACAAGATCTAGTTAAAAAGACAAGATGTCAATTGTCAAATATGCAAGTTTTCTGAAAAATCATGATACTGAAAGAGAAAATTTAAGATCATAAGTAGCTTCACACAACCAATTCCAAATGCCAGATTGTGATATTGGCCTTTGGGGAAAAAAAAAAAGAAAAGAGTGAATGCTAATCAAAGTATTTGTCACAATGGTTTCTTAACCTGTAGATCTTAATCAATTACCAGAATATAAACCCTTTAGATTTAACCCTAACAATACACCATATTATATTGGTCACAAGGACTGCCACACAATGGAAATGAACACAGAACTATGCAATATAGAGTTCACAATCAAAAGTATCAAACAATGCAATCATTGATATTAACCAAGTAGTAAATTTCACAATAGAAAACACCACAATGAAACAAGGGTTTATTTCTAAATTCAAGTCCTCCAAAAAAGTTGAGTATAATCATAGAAAGAGTACCTGCTCCTCCATCATTGAACCAGATATTGATCCAATAGCCCAGCATAATGCATTTAAGTTGTTCCAAGACCATTCTTCCCCACTCAATTGCTTGTTTAGCTTCTTCAACATCTAAGATGAAAGAAAATACATCTCTAGAGTAAATTGCTGATAAAAAGCTGAATAGGAACTTCATACAACAAGTTATAAAAAACAGAAACAAGGAAAAGATTAAATATAAACAAGCCCCTCTATAACAAAAATTTTTAGCACTTTTTTACAGCAAAGCTAAGCTAATTATAAAAATTATCTGTTCTTGAAAAAAAAATGCTCCAACTTTGAAGTTATTTGGAATTGGTTGTGTGAAGCCCCTCTTCTTTTCCACTTCATAGGCAAGCAAAGACCACTGTGTGAAGCCCCAACTTAAAAATATATGTTAATTCATATGCAAATTCAGAAATAGGGCCCCATATTGGCATTCATTAATAACTAAAATGAAAAGCATATCTTGCCATAACAAATTGCTAAAAAAATCATTTTATGATGATTCAACAAAGTAACATAATAAATCAAGCGGTAATTAAAATTATACTTTTTCAAATGTATGGGTAATAGTCCACGTAAAACATAATGCAAGGATCAATAAATTAAAATTCCAACTAAACCTGGTTGATTTACTAGTATATCTCTTAAACCTTTCAGTAGAAATGTCATAGTGACAAACTTTGGGGAAAAGAAAATATATAGACAAAACAAAACACTAAGGAAGACAAGCATTGTAAAAAAATAAAAGCCATATGTCAAACTTACAGCATTTACAGGTATGAACAAATGAAAACAATCAATGAGATGTACCTGCTGTTCTGTGTCTTCATGATCAAGGTGTGACAAATATATTAGTGTTTCCCTCATGATCTAAATACCAGCAGAGAAGAATTAGTGTCAAGTTTATAAATACATAAATTTAAAAATGAAAATAAAGAAACTTAAATATTTACATAACCTAATATGGTATATCTTTTTCTAGAGCAAGTTTGCACTTTCTAAACACCTATGGCTTGAGTCAGTTATTCAAAATGATTAACAAAACCATTAAAAATTTATCATAACAAGGACCCAATTTTTCTTTCACACAAGTTATTCAGAGTAAAATAACCAGAACTCTTTCAAACGACCTGAGCAGGCAATTAAAATTTCACATTCAAAAAAGGTTAAAAAATCAAGAGATTGAACATAGAAAGCACAAAATAAATGAAGAAAATGAATGGTTGCTATTCAGAAAGGGAATGCAGGACAAGCATACCTTATATTGAACAAGGACATCATTATCTTTCATAGTTTCCCGAACTATATTTCCATTTTCATCTTCAACTATTAAAACTTCTTCTGGTTTAGCCATACGACAAATCATGAGTGTCCTTAACTTAGACAACGGAACTGAATAAAGTTGTCTCCTTTGAAGAAGTGGCGAACCAAGACCATCAATGATCTCCGGAATCATTCTTGCCTGAAGAAATTATATGAGCACAAAGTAAAAAAAACAGCATTTGCAAAAAGAACTTATCTCAAGCAGCATGCAATAGAAGAAATCAAAATGACAGGGAACATTACCGGCTAACAATGAAATCACAGCTACTATTGTTTATTACTTTCTAGTAGTTGCATCGGATAAATTTCATAAAGAATAACGAATAGGATATGTGTGATTCAAAATCACACATGAGCCTAGCACAATAGCATCCATTAGGATACTTTCCCAGAAATAACACTCCAGCTAACAGATTAGTCGCAACACAAAATAAATACTAATTGCAAGCAAAGAAGAAAGCAAAGTATTAAATACAGAATTAATTTCTTAGCTTCAAGGAATATTGACCTAGATGTATCAATAAAAATTATGATTAAATTGCAACTTCCATAAAGGTGGAGAGTAGCAGATGTGTCAAATCTATTTCAATACCTGAAGGAATGGCAAAATATAACATTGGGAGAGAGAGAGAGAGAGAGACCATGCCCAACTTTTGCAATTGTGAAAAATACCTGAAGTTGCATCAGACCACCAGAAGTAACAGCAGTGTTTTCCAAGTTTTGATGTGATTCAAACAGTTCTAAAACTAGCAAATTCCAATAGTCCATGCAAACCTGCACAATGTAGAATTGAAAATTTGGCCACCAAAGCTAATTAGCAATGCACATAGTAGCTATAAATGGGAAAAAACATACCTTAAAAACTTCTGTATCATCTACATATGAGATACCAATAAGATATTCAAGACCCAACAACAATGCGGCTCTATTTTCTGGTGTAGATTCCAGAATGCGGATGTGAGACTGCAAAGATAAAGATGCCCAAAAAAATTAATATGCTGTGTGAATATCCATCTACTAACTGACAACGACAAGAAACTTAGATTGAGATTTAAAACCAAAACTCAGTGATAATACAGCATTAGTAACAAATTCAATAATGTGAATGCAGATTATAAAGGCAAAATGGCAACAAAACAACAAAATTCACATGGTAAGATGTTTCAAAATGTGTCTACTAAGTGAAAATTTTCACAACAAGAACTAACAAAGTGAAAAGTTGAAAGGCTTTCAGTAAATTGCAAGGAAATAGGCTCGTTTTCAACATCAAATGCATTATTTTCTCAATCGCTAGATATGCTACTAATGTGTGAACATATTAAGCAAAAAACTACCATCATAATTCCCGCTTGAAGTATGCATACTCAAATGTAATAATTTGTTTCTAGAAGTAAATGAAGATAAAAAACTTGCCTTGTAAAACGAAGCAAAAAACAAAGCAAGGTTTTGGATAAATGCCTACAAAAGGAGCAAAGTGTTAGCATCGTACACTGGTGTGGTACAAGAAACAATTAGTTTTAGTGGGAATTTCATTGGCAACTACCCAAAAAAATGTAGAATTACCTGCTCTTCACTTGAACCATTTGTATAAGCTTCAGGAAAATTTGTAGCAGGTAGAATAACAGTCTACAAAAGCAATAGGAAATCTCACTACATAAGCACAAAGTAGACAGGCAAGTAGAGCCCAAGAAATTCTAAGACTATCTTTTTTGATAAAACTTTCCCAGTTTTTCATTTCTCTTTAATAAAAAAAATGTTTATAGCAATTTTTTCATGCGACTGCAGAAGATCAAGCATCCTTTAAATTTTATTGTACAAAGAAGTAAAAAAGATAATGAAAAGATTTTTTATTTTACTTCTTATTTTCCAAATTTTGTAAAACGAAAAGCAGAAAAATTTACAGGAAGCAAACACATCTCACGTAGATACAATTTTTAAAAATAATAAATTATTACCTGCAATTGTATCATAAAGATGCTATACATCTTTGCATATTGCAAATCATAAAATTCACCAAACTGAAGTGCAGCAACCTGCAATGTAGCAGAAGTAAGATGCATAAAGCTTCAATGGTGAAGGCAAATACTTGTGGTTTATAGCACATTGGGCACCAAACATATTTCAGTGTGTGCAAGATCAAACATAACAAAGAACATATATATATATAATCTCCAAATTTAAAATAAAGCACCAAATCAAACTCAAGGTTAATTCTCAAGTAGAAACATGGAACACATACCTCTGTCAAGCACTGAAGCGCAGGGTTCCGGTATGATGAAACAGGAAATAATTTCAGAAGTATCTCCAACTAAGTATAGAGAGTGAAAAATAAGTGCTCAGCAAAAATTTACCGAGATTAGATAGTGAATCAAATTAAAGAAAAGATGAGAGCAGTGAGCAAAGTGCAAACCAGCGGAGACTCAAATATGTAACCAAGTGGAATCCACGATAAAAAAGCATTAAGTGTATCCAATGTGGCCCTGATAAGCTCTGTTCTTTGTGATGCTGACAGTACGTATAAGCATAACTCATGAATGAGTTGAAATTCACTGTTCAGAAGTGACAACATAATTAAGAAGTTTGAATTTAATGGAAAGTAGAAAGCACTGAGGAAAAAATAATAAAATATAAGGTGATTATTTATGATGCAATAGGCTGGAAATGACTGCAGAACATAGCAACAGCATTCAAATTTAAAGAAATCACAAAACCTTTTCTCCAAGAATAGTAATCCTGAACAAGAAAAAGCAACTGAAAGAAAAACTGGCTGTACATCAATAAACTGATGTGATCATTATTGGAGCAAAGCAACAAGTGTCCAACAAAAAACATCAACTAATTCAGCAATCTCAATAGAAGATATGGGAAATCAATTTCTAAAACAATCCTTCTTGTGGATATTTTTGGTGAGGCACAGTTCTGTGTGTGACAATTAGGCAAATCAAAAGGCGATTCTTCCATATCCTAGTCATCATGATTCCATACTTCAAACAACCAATCAATGATGATTCATTATTTTCAAACAAATAACAGGAACTTTATAAAATTTCACTTGCCTCGTTGTGGTGATCATTATATGAATGTTAAAGGAAAAGAATCTCATGTTCAGCATGTCTAACTAATGTTGGTTTAAATGGTTCACAAAGTGTACGTTTATTTCACAGAAAGTATTTTTCAATGTTTGGTGCAACAGAAAATTATGGTCAACCGGTGAATTTTTCTTTTGTTAGTAAGTATTTTCTGAAGAAAATGAATTCCTTTGGAAAACAGTAGCAGTCATTTTCCTTAGTCATCCACAAATCATTCGCCTATCGATAAGCACCTCTCAAAATGCTAATATTGACCCTAATTCACGCAGACTCATCAATTAAGGAAAGGCTGATCTGACCAGATAGGCCGAGAAGACCACACGATTCAGTCGGTCTGAGCAGGTCGAGTGGTTTGAGCTAGTTGAGCGATCCAGCAGGGTTAACTAGTTAGGACAAAGGTGGGGTTTAGGTTAGTATGTTCGAATGGGTCGATCCATCAAGAACCAATCAATCAAGATAAATCACCACTCTAGATGGGCCAGATATGCTCATCAGTTCCCAATCATCTCAACTTTGAGAAAGGAAAAAAATATATTTTCTTGTATATATACCAACTACAAGAAAATATTTTTCATAAGATTTAGTAACATATTCAATCAGCAAAAAATAATTTATTCCCAGAAAAGATTTTTCCTACAGATATTTTTCACAGACAAATTATTTTGCTGCAAACAAGCATGCCCTAAGATAAATAATGCAGTGGTTGAACAATTTTGCATTAGAAATATTTTCCTTTCAACAAGTTAAGCAATTTGAAGAAGAGACAATATTAGTATAACTCGTCCATTTCTAGACCTTTAAATATTTTGGTTTCATTTCCAAATAAGACCAGATTTTTCCCATTAGGTTTAATCAAGAAGGTTTTAACTTTAAAAAATGTTCATTTCTTACTTTATGCATGCCAAAGGCAAAATGTTTATTTACAATTAGCAAAACTAGCAGATCAAACAAAGAAAAACTAAATAAAGAAATGATTATCCTCGAAATAAAAATCCTTAGCATTTTTTGCTTCCAAGACTGAAGTGGAGACCTTCATCAAACCATACAGTATTATGACTGTGAAACCAATCTATCAAATTTGGCAGCAACAGCAAGCTAATCAAACCACCAAGTAATGGCAATTTCATCAAAGCTTGCAATGCACTAAGAATTTGACCACAAGACTGAGAGCAAAAATAATAATTATTGCAATATCATAATAATATCACTATGAGGCCACCAAGTAATGAAAAAAACAATCAGACAACGGTACTAATTGAAATATGATGCTTGAGACATAACCAAAGTTTAAAATTTCAAACCATACCAAAGTTTCATTTTATGACTGGAACGATACAGTTTCGGTATCATATCGTGCCAATACGATTTCAGTACTATTTAAATATAAATATATTAACTAAAAGATATTTTTACTAATATTTGATTGTTATAGATGTCTATTATTGAGTTATATTTGAGATGTTAAATGTTAAGTTCAAGTTTTGATATGCTTATTGAGTAAAAATCAATTTAGGATTAGTTGAAGTCCACCAAATAGAGTAGGTTTAAACTAGATTTAATTTGAATTTATTTTGGTCAGTTTAAAATTAAACCTAATTTATATATGTAATAATTTAATTCATACTAGTATTTTTATAAGGTTAGAAATTATATTATATTTAAATTTTTTATTTTTTTCTAACAATCTATTGCCTCCATCTTAAAGAGGTTTATTTTTCTTTGTGAATGGATGGAGGAAAATAAATTAACCATCCTTTAAGAGTGATTTTTTATTTGTTTATCTCATAGATGGATGGAGGGGAAAATTTAGCCATGTTGAAGAGGTAAAGGGGGGTTTTCGTCTCTATTATCCTCGTGGACGAATGAAGCAAGGAAAAATTAACAATGAAGGAGAAAAAAGAATTAATGGACCAAGGAGGAGAAAAAGAGAGAGAGAAAAAAAAAGGAATTTGAATTAATTGTCTAAAAAATAAAAATTAAATTTTTGATTAAAAAAATAGAGAAAGGCGTGACTTCATGGAATCCTTTGCAACATCACAAGGTCGCAGCTGCCTCAACGGCCTTACAGGTCACAGCCTCACAAGGTCGTGTTGGTGCCAATCGACAAACTAAATGGAATCCCCCCCCCCCCCATGTCGATCGGCACGACATGGTGGCACGGCATGATATTTTATACCATGGGTGTAAAACAAATCCACTTCATCAAATATCAAGCAACTCAAGTTAATCAAATAATGGAAATATACAGGAACTAAGAAACTGATTGCTCAATTAAGTAACTACAAGGAACAATAAGGTATTTTAACTACTACTACAAAAATATTAGAGATTATGCATGACTGGTAAAGGGCAAACAATAACAGAAACAATGGGTAAACACGATGAAACACAATCAATACCTGTTCAAAGACTGCTTGAGCTCTTTTATTTTTAGTTGGGTCATCTCTCCCCTGGAGAAATCAAAGACTTCTTCACTCAATAGCTGTGACAATAATAAACGTCAGCGAGAACTCTGAGATACAGATCAAAGGAAGGAAAGAAACAAATACCTTTAGTATAACCATGCAATTCTCACAGATGGTTTCACTGCTCTTTGCAGCTGAAACAAGATCAGGAATGAAGCTTGACCATTTGGCTGGCCATTCATGCTTTAAAACCTACTTTTCACAAAAATGAATACAGTGAGCAAAAAACAGACAGTAATAGAGCCAAAGAAAATCAAGATCAATGCCTTTATCAATCCCAATTTCCCAGAGTTGGTACAGCAAGAACACAAACAAAATAAGAGCTTCTCTGCATTGGTATGGCGAGAACACAAAGGAAAAGTGGGAGAAAGGGGAAAATGGCATTGATGAGGAAAACATGAAGCAGATATCCTCTTGAGCATACATTGAGAGTCATTTTGTTGAGATATCACCACGCCATAGAGAACAGGTATCTCTTCCCATTTGTAGCCTCACATGACTAAGTGAGACACTGCTTGAGTGACAACCCCACCTGACCAACACACACACACACAACAAGCCAGACAAGTGGAATTACCTGCACTAATATGACATTAAGCTTATTGATGTAGAGCCTTTCCTTCCGAAAAGATGCTTCGCTTGTAGAAAGCTGATCGTATGATAAACATGTTATAATAGTATGAAACAATTAGCGCATCAATAACAATGAAATCAATATCAATGTAGATGGTGCCATAGATACCTGAACAATAACATTAGAGACATAATTTTTTATTCCATCACGTTGTTCGACTGGCAGTGCATTCCATCTATACTTAATGACACTTTCTAGTACCTAGGCAATTATTTAAAACAAAAAACATTAGTGGTTGCAAGTCTCTGAAGATGAATTGATGGTAAAATTTTACAAGAACAAAAACTGTGCATTTCATTTAGAATTGGAAAACCTTGAGCCAGGTTGAGGTCAATACCATTTGAACTTTGGTCAAGACATGAGAATCACAATACTGATGTGTACAACTGAAACTAATGGTTGACTTCCTTTTTACACATTGATCTTAAGAGGGTGAGGAGAGTGATACCAGGCTCACTAATTCTTTAAAATTGATGACAGTCCAAAAAAGTTAATGATGATAACTTAAGGGTGAAAATCAAAAAGCGCCTCTTATGAGGGTGTAGTGCATTGGTAAAGCATTCAGAAAAGCAATAAGAAGAAAAAGTTAATGATGTCATAAGAATTGTTCACAAGTTTTACTATAAATGTTAATGAGTCAAGCTCAAACACTCAAGCTTATTTATTATACACACACACATAGATATATTGAAAATGGTTATCTTGTGTTGCATCAAGTAGCATTAGAGTTAATGCTAGATTTGATCTCGGTACGAGTTCACTTCTCTTTGCAAGGGGCCCATGCCTAACACCACACTTGGACTCTAACCCATCTTACATGGATGAAAATTCACATCAATTCTCCCTTCCTTACTCTCCCCCTACAACACAGACAAAACTCATGCCAAACGTTTGCCCTGTCTTGTTATCCTCTACAACACAACAAGAAGCAACAATTGTGACTTCTCCACTCACAGTATCTTCAACAACCCAACCATGAACCAACCCTTATATTGACCCTCCCAAGAGCCATCCCTTGCAATAGTAAGGCCTACTCCCAACATCTCCAGCAAACAAAGCATCTCCAACTCCTTTGCCCTACAAAGCCCACCACCCCTAACACAAACATGTGTCATGTCACTCAATCGCTTGCTCCACCATCACACCACAATCGCTTAAGTAGGGTTTGTCAATGAACAAGATGTTGATAAAAAAAGCAAGTTTAATCACTAGTGGGCTTGATTGGTTAACATTCATAAACAACAATTTATGGACAAATGTATTAATTAACTTGTTTATATCTTATTTATAAATGTTAAAAATGATATAAATTTTATTTATTAAATCAATGATTCAACTAAATATAAAGGATTAGTTGAGCTTGATAAAAAAAAAAAACTCAAGCTTAGTTCGAACTTAGCTCAAATTCAATAAGATTTCTAAGAAACAAGCTTGAACACACTCAATATACCAACAACAATAACAACCAAGCTTTTATCCCACTATGTGGGGTTAGCTATATGGATCCTCAATAAGAAAATTAAAAAAAAAAAAAAAACCTTGAACCGACTCAGCTTGGCTTTGCACCCCCTACATTTGAGGATCTTGAGATTAGCACCCCATAGTTTGATGTTACATGTGGTATAATGTCCCAATCTCAACACCTCCTTTGTTACTTTGCACGAGTCACAAGTGCCACTCGCCCAACATTGATCAGCTGCCTAGTCTTTTACCACTTTTCCTAGTTTAGCCCATTCCTAGTTCAGTTCAATTATCACATGGCACTTATTTTGCCTTGCAACTTATTTAAACCTTAGTTTTTAAAATAGAGAATATATGAATCTAGTCCAAACCATTTGATCCTTCATCATTTCATATTGTCTTTGTCTGAGCTTACATCCCTTCAATCCCAGTGTTTTCATCCTTGGCAACAATATTTCCCGACACCAAAACTATAGTGTAACTCAAAAGAGTATTCATGCTTTATGTTTTATGATAAGTTGCATTGCCTTCTAATTTATCAGAAGCAGCAGCTCAAAAGAAGAAAAGTGTCGATAAGGTTAATACTTAGTCCTCTAAGAATTAGAAAGAAAAATAACATACCTTATTGTCAAGTCATCCAAAAAAGAGAAAGTGATAAAGAAATTTGATTTCTCAAGAAATAAAGCAAAAGATGAAGATGCACGAGTTTCTCATTCATTGGAATGGTCAACAAAGTAAAAGAAAAGATAATGAGGAAACCATGCACAACAAAGTTGGCAAAACAATTGCTTCTTGTGCTTAGAAATGACAATAAAGAAAGATGTTGAAATTCTTCTTGTTTTATAACATCTTCAGCAACTTAATTGTCCTATTTATCATAGCATAAGAAATGTCCTTTAGAAGATTCTCACAAAGAAGAAATCAGCGCATAGCATATTCCCTTTCTATATATGGAAAAAGGCATCACTCCTATGCACAGGTTCACTATTCACTTTCTAACCATTTCATTTTTCCTATGTATAAGTCTGTTTCCTTAATCATTTGAAGCATAATTAACTGAGTTAGTACAGCACCACGATTTTTAATCCTTGACAACATTTATGAACATTTATAAAAGTCTCAGTGTGAAATCCATGCTCTCACATAAACTCAGTTACAATGGTTAAGCGTTGAGGTTATAAATTCATACAAAATGAACCCATCAAGATCCATAAAAACTAAAATTTCACTGAAAAAACAATAAAACAAGAGGAATGGACAATTGTAAAGAAAACATAATTTCTTGTGAAGTTGTACATGTCCTATAATGAATTAGGAGTAGAAATAAATATCCTTGATTCAAGGACTTCTTTCTCCTAGTTCTTCCTTTTAAATCTCTCAAATTATTCTTAGCCACTGTAGTCAATAATGCAACAGTTACTATCTGTGACACGACATATTTTCCAATAATATGTCATGATTTATAGAGTTTAGCACATATTAGCTGCTTAAGTCCCACTGTGTGCATCCTTTCTTATCTTAAACCTATGACAAGCAAGTTGTTAAGAAAGCATGTTCCTACTTGACATGAGACTAAGACTCACAAATGAGCAGTTTGGAACCACATCATTTTTATTATATTTGCATACTACATCATAGACAGATTGAATTAAACTGCTTCCGGCTTACCTGAAGTGCAAAAAACTTGGTATTCAAGCTTTGTGAATTTTGCAGAATGTGAACTACTTGCAGCCAAGTATCAGGGTTATTCTGTAATTCTCGCAATATCTGGTCAGCAGCTGACCTCTGTGCCAAACCAGAAGCCAAAAAATTCAGTCTGGTTAGGCATGAAGTAAAAATATCATACAAATAAACCACACGGCACATAGTTCTATACAAGCTATAGCCAACTCTCCTCAACAACCCTTTTCAGGACAAAATTGGAGCCAAAAAAAAACAAATAAATAATAGCCTCTTTTGATTTTAGAACAAGCCATACACCTGAAAAAAAAAATCACCCAGAACCTCTAGCAAACCACAACGCGAATCAACAAACCGGAAGAAAGACACAAGAGCCGCCCGAAAGCATCAAACACCGTCCCCAAAAACCCTAACCCGACAAAAAAATCAACGAAAAGAGGAGACAAGTTAGAACGAAAAGAATGCCAGACGCAGCAAGCGGACTGACCTCCTCTTTGGACCCCGTGCCGTAGAAGGCGGACACAGTGGCGTCGAGGAGCACCACATCGATCGGCTGATTCAAGTCCCTGAACCTCTCGGCCATGGCGCCCTGCGATCGAGACAGAAAACTCTAGAAACTCACACGGTGCCTCTGCGTTGCGGATTCAATTCAAACTTCCCCTTCCTGTAAGAACCCTCTCGCATCCCTCCTCTTCTTCCGTTTTATAGCTGTGTTCTTATTTAGCTTGGATGTGACGCTAAGAAATTAATAGGTAGAAAAAAAATGGTTATGGGAAGACTGACGGGGTTTGGGTTTTGGGCGGCAAATAAGGGCACGGGTTTCCTCACTAATAACGAAAACGCCACGCAGATTGTGAGCATGGAGGGAACTGAAGAAGTATAGAACCCTTGTTAAGGGCACGCTAGTCATTTCGCCCAGTCCGAAATATTTAAGCGATTCACATTTTTGACAATTTACTGAATCACATTTTTTTTAATATTATCATATCATCCGTTATCTCATTTTAATTTTTAGCAAGTAACATTTCGTTCTTCAAACTCGATTAATTTTGATGAGATCAATTCAATCTCATAAAAAAATTTTACTATAGCTAAAATTTAAGATTATTTTTTTATTTAAGAAAATTAATTAACAATGCATCATATATGGATATCTGATTAACTACGGAAATATCATACTATTCCACCGAAGCAAAAGATTATCATATTTAAAGAAAAAATAAATTGATATTTTTTATAAAAATCATCAAATAGATGTCTGTTATATTTTTTATTTCAAAAATACTCTTCCAACCTTGATTATTTTATACTAATCAAAATCATTATAAATAAATTATTATTATATCAAAATATTTTCATTAATTTGAATAAATTTATTTCAACTCGATTAAAGTTATTTTAACTTCAAAATCATTGTATTAACTATTACGATAATTATAACAACTAACACTAACAAATTTAAAAATTATTTTAATGGAGTTTTAATAAAATTAATCAAATTAGTAAAAAATATTTTATATAATAATGTTCTATGTATAATAATTTTAATTAGAATAAAATAGTATATTTTATCACATTTCATCAATAGTTGTAATAATTAATCATAACTACTTTAATAAATTGAAAGTAAAAATATTTTGTAGATAAAAAAATAATGGATGGATCCTTATAGTGGGAAGTGTTTGAAATTTGAATAGAAATAAAAAGTGATGGAAGGAAGAGGTTCCTTTGTGAATGGAAATATAGTTCTATATTGGAAGTTTCAAGGCATAGTTGTTGATTTATATTGTGTCATAAGCATTGATGTTGCGAACAAATGCATTGGGAGAGGCTCTTTCTCACGCGTGGATATGCAGAGGGTGCAAATTCAGAGCCCGGATTGCACTACCCGCAAGGCAACTTGTGTGCGAGTACGATCTGCGCGCGTTGAATGTCAGACTTGCATGAACGTATGGGCATTAATATAATTTAATAGCACGAATGCAACGTATAGATGACAGAACTATATAAGACTCCAAATCTTGAGTAAAGAGAAGCAATTTGAAGAAAATCCACCTTTAGTCCCCTTTTTCTTTCTCTGTCGTGATAACATTCGGGTACTATCTCAGTTTATCGTGATCTGCCTGTATTTGGTTGTCAGCGTGGTTCTGTCGTTGTATCATGAGAAACAGACGTCTATCGTGACCTCTAAATACCGTCGGAGGGGACGAATATGTTTTAAGGAAACTACGTTGAACGCAGGTCTCGACATTCGGCGTCTCAACACTCAATGTCTCGGCCACTCGACGTCTCGGCACTCGACATCTCGGCCACTCGGTGTCTCGCCCACTCGGCGTCTTAGCCTCGACAACTCAACTTTCGGCAGTCGCCCACTCGGCACTTGTCAACTTGGCTCTCGGCAATCGACGACTTGACCATTCGATTGACTCAACATCGATGATCGAGAAAACATCAGCCCCTATTGCCAGTTTGAAATTATCAATTCAAGTCATCTCTACCAGATAAGTTGATTTACCTTGTAATTTAATTTAATAAAAAATTAATTTCTCCGATAAATATTGTCCAACAGGAAGTCCTTTTAATAATAACAACTAAAGTCATTTGAAGTCGCTTTTATTAGATTAAATATAATTCTAACACTTTTTTTATAATTTGTTTATAGATATAAAATAGTTTTAATTGGTGTTAAATTTATATTATTGCATAATTTTCTCCTGTATTTTTGTTATAACCTTTATGTGCTTTATTAAACTCATTCAGATTGCACATATGCACTTTCAACTATATTTTTTTATCTTTAAAGTGAGAAAGGAGAAGCTATGCCTAATAAAAATAAGATTGTAAAGAATTATGTTAATTTTATTTAAGGGTAATGTTAATTAACATTTATCGTGTGTATAATATTTGTATTAGTAGGCATTTTTAATTTGAACAAAATTAGTATTACACTGATAAAATTAAACTTATTTATATTTGAGTTGATTACAACAAAACAGAATTACATAAGAGGA
Source organism: Curcuma longa (assembly GCF_044706935.1). NCBI lineage: Eukaryota > Viridiplantae > Streptophyta > Magnoliopsida > Zingiberales > Zingiberaceae > Curcuma > Curcuma longa. The sequence continues at coordinate 7,960,191 of NC_133864.1, read as the reverse complement.
TAAGAGTGTGAATTTTCACCGAGACAATAAAGATAATATCCTCCTCCATCGTACTTAACTGTAGCTTCTCGATTTATCTCATTATATATATATATATATATATATATATATATATATATATATATATATGTGGGGGACGTTGAAATGATGAATTTTTTTTTTTCAGAAGAGTTCATCTTATTTTAATTCCATAACAAATTTTTCTAATTAAATCAATACATTAAACACAATATAAAAAATTAAACAGTTAAAATATTTCTACTATAATTGAATAATAAAATAAACATATAAGGATTACAATATATATGATTAAAAAATATTTTACTTATCTAATCTTTTTTTTCCTTCTTAACTTAATTGTCATGTAGCCGTCAATTTGGATTGGACCCATCGGATTTGCCTACCTAGCCAAGTAATTTAGGCGAAATATTGAGTTGGAATTTTATTAACATACTTTAAGATGAGTTCAGATAGGTTGATTCGCCTAGGCTGGCGACCCTCGTGGATTGGCCCGCAGGTTGAAAAAGTTTATTTATTTATTTCAAATTTTAAAATTAAAGTATAAAACTCAATGAGTTAATGGGTTTGATTAGTCTAAATTATAATTCAAGTTTAAAAATTACAATTCAAACTTAAAAATTTTAACTCGATCAATTTAAACTGTAATTCAAACTTAAAATTTTTAATATTTTTTTTTTTGACAGACCCGTTGATTGATCTGCCTAACCTGTAATTCATCTTGGATTAGGTTGGATTAGATATTTTTCAATCTGCTAAGTTGGTGGATCGATCTGCCCCTCAATGAATTAATCCGTTTGACAGTTATACTTGTCAACATCTATATCAATTCATTTTAAATTCTACAATTGAGAGATATGTAATATAAGTTAAAATTATATTGATAAATTTGTATCAATCATTTTATTTTGTTCTCAATCTTCTTTCTAATTTAAACAAATTTCATTATACACTATATATGCTCCTTCCTGGCCTCATGATTTGCAAAACAACAACTCAAAATTATGTCAATTATTATATATTTCATTAGCTAACTCACCATATTTAATCTTGGTTGCTTATTTTTTAAAATAACTCACAATAAAAAAATATCATGAGAATAAACTGATAGTCATCTTACTTTCTCTCCCATCAAATAGAATTTTTTTATAATGTGACGTATTAAAATGTCTATTAGTACTAGTTTTAAGAAACACATTACGAATATCTCTTTCAGATCTATTTCTATTAAAATAATCTTTATTTATTTATTTTTTATCAATATCGTTCTACTTTTTGAATCATCAGAACAAATCTCTTAATTCAAATTCTCATTAGAACATACTCATCATTTTTTTCATTATCATTCAATTCATCTATATTAACCGATTCAAGAATCTCTTCAGTATCAATTTCATTATCATCTAATTCATTAGATCATTCTCTACTATAATTGAATTATCAACCATGTTTCCAAACTTTATTATTATTTTTATTTGAAATAAGTACTTATTGATATTTTTAATCTGTCTTTGAATTATTTCTTCAATATTTAGTTTATTTTCTTTTTTTTGCATAAATTTTGTTTCATTTATTCATTTATTCTCACTTTTAAAGAAAAAATACTCTAAATTAATAATAAAAAAATAAGAGGAAGGAAAAAAAAATCAAATCTTCCAATTATTGAAAAAATGATTCTATCAACTAATCTTTCGTTACTTTTTTAAACATTGAAAAGGGGACAAGCGAAAAAGAGTTTATATAACTCGATAAAAAGTTTGAATTCAACACGAGCTGATAAAGTTTTTAATAAACAAATTTAAAAGGTTGAAAAAGTAAATAAATAAATTTGAAGCTACGGATATTTACCTCATTTTCTTGATGGATCTGGTTATTTATTCGGATGGAGATCCGATAGCCTTCAATTCGATCCGTAAAGTCGAGATCGTTAAGTTGGATCTGCTAAATAGATCCACACCCATCACGAGAAAGAGACGAGAAACCCTCACTCACCGCATCGTCCACTCAAAACCCTTTTTTTCCCTCTGCTTCGCATCTCGTTCCCTCCTCCTCTCATTTCCCTCTCCTGCTCATTCCGTCTGCACGGCGAGGAGTTCCATGGAATCGGTGAGATCCGAGAGGTCTCCATCTTCATCAGATTACGGCGCCGGCCTTCGAACTCGAAGTTTCTCTCCTTACCAACCGCCGCCGGACTACGGAAGCGCCGCCGTTCAGGTTCCGGTTTTCCCCTTTTGCTATTGGCTGAGTTTTGCCTTCTCGTTTGCTTTGTTTTACATGTAATGAATCTCTAGTCGGAGTTGGGTTGCTAAATTGCTTGTTCAAGTACGTTTTTGGTGCGCTATTAATTGAAGCTAGACTTCCGTATTTCTCTGAAAGTTTTGGCCTGTTTAGATTTTTATTGGAGCTGGAAAAGTTGTTCGAGGTAAGTTTTGCGAAATCGTGCTGATTAAATAAGACTTTTTGGTTATTTTTTATGAGTTGCAACCTCTCAGAATGGAATAGGGTTTGGCTGCTACTTGGTTCGTACTTAATGTTAGTCTTCTTATATATATACATACATGAGAAGGCCATTGTGATTATTCATTTAAAGTGCTTTTGTTTGTTTGTTTCTTAAAACTTGAGATATCCGTGTTATGAAGTATATTTGTTCTGAGGCATTCATAAGATTAACAAACCGACTTGAAATGGATTCTATATTAGGATGCATTGGAGCACTTAGCATCAACTGATCTCCTGGAACTTTGCAATGAAGCAAAAGTGGAGCGTTGTCGAGCAGCAAGGGACTTGAGCAGTTGTGGTCGCTATGTGCAACATGTGCTCAACTCTTGTGGTCATGCAACTTTGTGCGAAGAATGCAGTAAGAGATGTGATGCTTGCCCAATTTGTAGAAAGGCGATAACAAATGCAAATGATGGATCTCGACTTAGTCTTCGTCTCTACTATAAGTGCATTGAGGCCGGTCTTATTTCAAAAGAACATGATGATAGATCACAAGAGAGGGAAGTCAGTAGGGAATATGCGTTTGATGATATTCAACGGTTATATTCTCTTTTTGATGTGGCACTAGGAAACAATTTGGCTTCTTTGGTTTGTCATTGTATCCTTCTGAGACTATTTATTAGCCTCGTGTTCATATATTATCTTTCTACATTTTTGTCTGTTGAGGAATTGAAATTTGTCATATTACCTTGACATAGATTTCAGATGTTACAGATGTTTGTATGAACGAGAATGCTGTGTCAAGTGACCCAGTCTTTGCTTTTCTTCTTGATGAAGTGGTCGTGAAGGATTGGTGCAAATCAACATTTAAACACATTGTGTTCAATCTCCGTGACATTTGTATCCATATAAATTTATAATTCTAACTTTACATTCTTTTGGTACCTATTAATTGTTTGAAGCAGAATCTCAAGCTTATTCCTTAAGAATGTTGCAGATAGTCAGGGATCAGAAGCAGTGAACATGATGCAGAAATTTGCCTTACATTTAAGTGGTCTTTCAAATGTTCTTGAGGTCATGGCATTGTCACTTAGAGAGACATTTGCTGCTCAACTTACTGACTTGCATCATCTCTTGGAGAATGTTGTGAAAACAAAGCAGGTTAGTTTGCCTTGATTCTTCCAACTGTAGAATGATATTTTTTTGCTTTTTACTGCATGATGTATCTATATTTTCTATTATTTTCTGAAAATAATATCTAATTGCCAATTAACAAATGCATGCATATGAGATAATTTTCGTAACTATTTCTTACAAATCATGTTCTTACGAGAAGACCCTAGTTAAGTGCTCATTTTAAACACTTCTGTTCATTTGTGTCTTACAACTTTAGAGAGATTTTACATTTTGATCATATTGTTTCCTGGTCCAGCATTTGGAGGTCATGATTTGGTGTGCTAGGCACCAATTTCTTCGTGATGTTCAATCACGATTTTCTGGCTCGGGCAATTCTAAAGCATGGAGGTTGGACGTCCTTGAAAGAAAGGAGGCTGCAATCAAGCGATCATGGCCTGAATCTTCAATTACCTCAGTAGGTTCTGCCAGAAAACATGATAACACCCTTTTTATTGAGGATGCATTATCGAATTTGGAAATAGAAGAAAACTATGTGCAGAAACAAGAAGAATTGGATATTTCATGCTTGCAAGATGACAATTCACCAGTATTGTTCTTGTCTAAGATAGATAGAGCAAGTGGAAATGGATGCTATCCTTTTCAGAATTTACGAGCTGCTGCTGATGTACTCTTTCTACGCGGGGCTTCAAATATGGTGCTTGCAAAACAAGCAATAGTATCCATGGTCTTTTGTTTTATTTTGTTATTGTGATTTTCATACTGTTTCTATAAGCTTTCATGCTGTCTCTTAACTCTATCTCAGTTTATTTATTATCTATTTGATCGGCATTGGACTACGCCTGATGTAGAATGGAAGTGCATAGTTGATGATTTTGCCTTATTCTTTGGCATTTCCATGCACTCGGTGGTAGAGTCTATGGTTTTCTATCTTTTGGACGATCATACAACCCAGGCTTTACAGGTAAATTATAACTTGTAGCATTCTCTGGTTGACTTAAATATGTGGTCAAAATTCAGATTTTCACCAACAAAAAGTGTTGAGGTCTCAATTTGTCCTAACCTCATCATGTAAAATTATGCTGCTCAAGAACTTCATTGTATGTTTCGCGGGTTATCTGTAGTACACGAACACTTGGTACTTTTTTATTCTCTGAAATGATGATAACATACATGTTTGGTGTAACATGTGCATATTTGATGGACTATATTTACTGAAATTGTTGCTACTGAGGAAGGAAATGTAGAAGCAGAGAGAAGTACAGAAGGGAACAGCATTAAAAAAATAAATCTACTAGCTGTGACTTGGCAGTTTTAGCAAAAAGAAAAATCACATTTAGTGGACTAAATGACTTGTCCATTCCCAGTTATCAACTCTCCTGTGGCGTGAGGGATTTGGAATGGGGAGTTAGCATTTTCAATGAGGTTGATATTGACAGTGATACCCTACATCTTTAAATAGTTAAAATTCAGAATTAATTGGCTATAAACTGATAAGATTTAGATATTTGTACTACAATCTTATCAATATTTTATTGATTGGCTTGGTTATCTTGATGACTAATTCCCTACCTAAATTTGAGAAGATGGATTCACTAATCAAAGGGAAAATCTAAGGTTAGTACTAATCAATACATGAGTTAGACCAACTTTATAAATATATCTTCAATATTCATGTAATAAAATCCACAGGTTGAAACTTGAATATGCAAAATTAGATTTTTTTGGTCAGAGGAAATGAACTTTTTTTAACTGATAAAAGAAGAAAAATCAGGCAATACAAGAATTGCTATGATTTCACCATTACCTTTTATTGTTCACATCTATTGCTTCTTATATTTGTAACACGACGTGCTTTGCTGCCTATAGATTTTACTTCTCTAATGTCTCGTTACGCATTCATGATGACCTATGATTCAAATGAAATAGCAAAAGTAAGATTGGTTGTTACTTTAATTTAGATGCATCAAACCATGTGGCTTCACTATAATCCACAAATTGCAGTGTAATTGATGAAATGCACTGAGTGAGTGTCATGTGTATGAAAAAAAGAACACCTATTAGCCTGATGTATTGTCTAGATTTATGATTATTGCTTGTTGTTCTTTAATGCCTTTCTGTATTGAAAGTGCAATTTGTGTTTATTCATATAATTTGGTGACAGGAAGCTGTACATCTTCTCCCTGAGATAGCTGGCCTACAAACACATCCAAAGATAGCTCAAGTTCTCTTAGAGCGTGGTTGCCCTGATGTTGCATTATCTGCTTTACGATGCAGTGGGCGTGATGGCTGCTATAACAATACAAATCTGGAGAAGGATTACTTTCAGGATGATTTAGTTGGTGAGGCAGTGACAGCAGTTAGAGTTAGAATTGAGTGTGGACTTCTCACGGAAGCCTTTATGTCTCAGAGAATGTACTATTCCAAAGCTAAAGAGATGAGCCTTAAGCATGGACCAAATCTAAGATTTTCCAATCCTTCGAACACTGAATTTTGGGTCTACCTCAGTGAAGTTTTAGTAACTGAGATATGCCACCTCTGTAATAGGAGGAACCTTATTGACAGAATGATTGAGCTGCCTTGGAACTCTGATGAAGAGAAGCATCTCCACAAGTGTCTATTTGATTATGCTTCTCAAGATCCTTCATCAACATGTGGCAGTCTTCTAGTGGTTTTCTATCTTCAGGTAATTTCATAATTCTTGACTTCCTTTAAAGTAGATCAGCATATTGAGTAATCTTTAGGTTTATTGTGGTGGGAATGGGACAAAAGCAGATAAAATAGAACCAGATGGGGAGCAATGAAAATCAGTCCTAGCGAAATTAATCAAGATGGAGAAAGACACTAAAGAGCAACTTCAATAAATTAGGGATGTTTCCTTGTCACCCTAGATATGTTCCTTTCTGGTTCAGACGTTAACATTTGAGGTTGAAACGGGTTGTGCAATGCTTTAGGAAAGTAGTCAAAACTAGGTTTGCTCTTATAGGTTAGTTGAGAACATAATCTAGGAGAGCTGGTAGTCAACATTGCAATCTAGACCTTAGGACCTTTTGAACATATGACTCAAATAAACCTAAATGGTCGAGGCTAGGATTTGAATCACGCTAGGATCTTATGAATCTAGAATCCTCTCTATTTCTATGTAGATCCTTGATCTAATAACCTGGAATAAATGGAGTGGATTTACCTTTTATAGATTTTTAATAGGTTGTTTATTAAAAGTACATTGTCTTTTTTGCATCATGTCATTTGGAAAAGAGTTTCAATTATAATAGATTCTTTTGACTCCTAATTAGAAAAAGTACTTTTCAATCTATGTCATTCTTACCCATTAATGATCACTTATTTTTAGTAAGTTGCTGCACCTAATTCTTGACATAAGAAGGCATCATAGATTGCCTCCAAGTCCACCCACTTTTAGGGCTGCTAAAACATGAAAGAAAAAGCAATTTTTTCATCAAAAGCTCAATGCTTGGTACATTCTCATAGGTCCGTGATAATAGAAAAAGAGGAAATATTACAATAATTCGTTTCCTTAAATTAAGGATGGTTTTATCTTTGTGTGTGTGTGATGTTTTTTTTACTTTTGTCACCTACCTTATATATACATACATACTAATTGTTTAGAAAATATCTTCGAGCTGAATTGCTCCAAGACAATTAACTCAGCTCAATAAATTCAAACGTAAGTTATTCACCGATCAAATGGGACTTAGATTGTATTGTTATATTTTTTCTGCAGAAGATTATTGTCTGTAACATGAGTGCTAGACTAAACTAGTAATATTTTTCTTTCATTTAGTCTGAGTACAGAAACTTAATTTTAGATTTTATCTTTTTCATAGCGGCATCGTTTCACAGAGGCATATCAAGTCAATTGTGGTCTTGAGAAAATTGAGCAAACATTTTTGGAGTCTGCAAGTGAAGAAGTTGCTTCTAGAATACGGTTGATATGTCAGTGGAGGGCAGGATTGGTCGTAAGTTCCTCTGTCAATCTCAAGCTAGTACCATTTTAAAACATTTTTATGCATTATCTGATGGTTTTGTCTGATATTCTATAGCTACGGCATACTTGTTGCAGCTTTTATACTATCAAATTTGACTTGTCATTGGAGTTCATAACCTTGAGAATCACAAACTCATGTTCTCCCGTAACTATTCTTAGTTAAAAATGATTGGATAATGCATTAAATCATATTGCAAACACATCAACTTATAGTCTGTCAAATTAATGAGACAAAGGTGGATGGTAAGTTGTCTGGGACGCCTTGTTAGTGAACTCTTTGTAAAGATGATAGGGAGTAAAATCGGACCAAGAAAATAATTTAAAAAATATATTATTTTCACAAAAGAGCTGACTGATGGTTCCTTAATTTGACAGAGGGACCAAAATTAAATTCATTTGTGGCTGCAATTTTATTGCAACATAAAGCACATTCACGGGCGAAGTAAAATAAATCTCCAATTTGATTTACCCAGTAATGAAAACAAAATTCCCCTTTTGTCCAAGTTCTCCGGGTAAATAATATTGTTATTGGCACTCATGTGAAACTTCTGAAGTAGAATGAAGAATTGCACAGCATATGTCCACATTAGGGGCCACATTTACTATGGACTATGGATGTGGTGCAGTTCATGAAAGTGCTCGGAAATTATTCTCAAAGGGTCTATTACATTCCACTATTTGTGCTGATTTTGGTATAAATATAGATATTCTTTCTTTGACTTCTGATGTTTGTTGCTTATTCCGTTGACAGGATAAAAGTCTCAGTTTACTTCCCGAGGTAGAACGACAGAAAATATTGACTGGAGATATTACTGACCTAGGACATTTTTCTTCAGAAGCTGTAAAATTTCCTTTAGTATCTGAATTATCCAATGAAAAACCAAATCCAACTTCCCTAATAAATTCTTCTATGCGGACCTCTGTTATTCGAGTGGGTTCAAAGAAATCTAATCCACTGTCAGGAAGTCCTGTGCAGAATGAGGACTCTGAATCTGCAAGCATGCTTCCATCTGTTCTCCAACGGAAACTCCTTGCTTCATTTGAAAGTACTTCTGCCAATGCAAATGCTGTAGGTACTGATGGACAATTATCATCGTTTCCTCTAACTGATGGCAATTCATTTTCTAATGGTGGAAATCTTAGAAATATGATGCAGCAAACTGATTTTAGTCGTCAGTCTTTGAAGTTACACCACAGTTCCAAGGCTAAACCAGTTAAAGATCTGAATCCAAGGGCGACGAGAGTGCTTCAAAGTGAAAAATCATTCAATGTTCAACCTGTTAATTTTTCTGGCCAAGCAGCAAATATGGAACCCTCACCTGGAGTCACTTTAGCAGACCACAACCGCAATGGCTTCCCTAATGGGTCTGTTCATGATCTGATTGAGAGCTCAGGAAATTTCAACATACCGAATGGGCCATTGATAAATTCGGAGAAAGTCCATGAGTATCCATTGGAGTAAGTAGCTTTTTCATAAATTCAAATTTTAGATTAAGTGGACATCAAAATATTCCTAAAATATTCATTGATATGCCTTAGTTTAATTTATTCACCATTGCGCACTAGATCAAAACATGATGGGTGAATATGTATTTTAAGACTATTGACTTCCTGTAGCTTTCATAGGAGGTTCTTTTTCTCTTCTTGTATAGGTTTCGAAAGGGTGAGACACCCGAGGACAACACCTTGACTGTTGGGGGAAGGTGGAGGTCTGATGAATCTAGTGAAGATGAAGAGGACATCGAGCTGGCCAAATATTCGATCGGTAGTGCTTCCTCTGCACGCAGGAGACGACCCAGACTTTCAAGAAGATGATGTTCAACTGTCTGTGCAAACCTTTGAAGAGGTATCTACATGGAGACAACTTTCACATTGTGGATCAATTGCAGGGAGCGCTTAAATCATTTGACGTCCCACAACTGCAAAGAGATTCCATTGCTGTTGATGTTGTGCTTGTTTTCTTAACTTGAGCTCTCTACAATGCGATGTGTAAAGTTCTGCGAAGCGATTATGTATCATTTTTTCCCCTCATCATCAAGTCAAAGAAAATATGATATCGGAGGTTGATCGAAGCCATCTTCGAGGTATTTTGTGCATCCGTTGGCCCGTGAAAAATATCAATAGCCTTCCAAAAGCAAGTGATGCTACTTGATTTGAATTGTTATGGTTCTAGTTGAGTTGTCCTGAGTTGAAAGCGTTTTGGTAATGGCTAGCCTCGGAGAACGTTTTGGAAAGCGTTTTAGTGGTTTCTTTCATAAATTTATTTATTTTTAAGGGAATGTTCTCTAAGTTTTTATTTTCTCTCCTATGTTTTTGTTGTCTATTTCTAAAATAGAAGTAAAATATCCTTTAATTGGAAACAGGGATTCTCTTTATTATGTGCAATAATTTAAAGGTATGTTCAAACAATTCCAGAATATCTATAATATTTAAATGGCTATTAGAATATTTTTATATTTATTGTTAAAAATTATTTGTTAGTATGTGCACATTTAAATGGTAATTTAGACAACGAAAATATATGTTACTAATATTTTAATAAAAATTAATTAAAATGTTCTGTATTTTAAAAGTTGTCCTTATTTTGCAAATTAATAACGAGCAACCGCCGGCCAGTCAACTTTCGGTAATTTTACCGGTGCCGGCAGGGTTATTTTTGGTATTTCATAGGAAATGGACTAGCGATATATTAATGAAAATTAAGGGCTTCTGAAGGATTTTGCCCTTGAAAAATTCTTTGGTCTCTTTCCCTTCCACTAGTCGATCTCGCGCGACGTCGGCGGCGGCGGCAGCGGAAGGAGGCGAACAGCATCCCGGAGAAGTCTTGCCCTAGAAGGTATGTAAAACTTCTTCATCTTCTTATCAGATCCGGGTTCCCGTCAAACCCTAAGTTGGGCTCTCCATTCTTTTCTATTCTTCCCCCTTTTCCTGTCTACGTATTAATTCCAGGATCTTTTGTACTATTTAATTCCGCATCACTTGTACCATTCTGACCTAGGGCACGCCGCGATTGCTTTCTATCGTAACGTTGGATTCTAATTTTTAATTTTGGGATAAATTACTTTGATGTGCATCTTCTTCTTTTAAGAATTCAATTATCTGATAGGTTACTTTTTGAGGATAAGTTTGTGAAATCTCAGTGAAAGTGATACGATTCTGTCAATTGCTTATTGGATTGAAAGTTAGTTTTCTTTTTTTGTCTGGAATGAGTTTTATATATTTGTAAACAGCAAGACACACTCTTGAACATCTATAATTAGTACCTTGTGTTTTTCTTTGCTATAAAATACATTAATTATCCTTCAGAGATTTGGAGCTTGAATCCCTGCAAGTGATCATCCCTATTCTTCTCTTCCTGTTTATATTAATTACGGTAAGATCTAGGATCCTATCAACATGTTTGCAAAACCACCAATCCTATCGTCCCTCTACACCACACCCCATTTTCAGCAATTGCCAACTCTAGATTTCTTCTGATGCTATCCTAACTTTGGCAGCTTTTTAACCTCACACAATACTTAACACTGTCTTTCACATTGGGATGTGTTGACTTTTAACACTACTAGGCCTCAACCAATCGCATGTATAAAGTATCATCAACATCTCGTGCTCTGGTCTCTACAATACAGACTCGCTTTCTTAAATCATAGTTTTTCATAGCTCTTTGTTTCTTTAATAGAAGAAACAAATTTTAAAAATTTGAATTTAGCATGTTCTTAACTCGAATTAAAAAAATATAGAAGAAAAATTCATTCCACACAAAGACAAGGTTTTTAATTGGTTGCAAAGTGAAAAAAAGAAAGTGATGCAAAGTTTTCAACTAGGTTCTAGAGATTTAGTCATGGAGGTTGAGGTATTGAGTTTCATAAGTTAGAACGAAGGGAACAGGAAGCTGCAGAGAGAGAAGATAATGATCATCGGTCAAGGTCCTCATCACTGAGTGTTTTGGGTAGTCATGTAGCATTTATTGGTTAACTAATTTGATCCATGGAATAAGTGTTTTAGATTTCAGTTTGAACATCTTAGAATACTGACATGTTCTTTATTTGTTATAGGGAGTTGAAAGAGAAATGTTGGGTGGACTCTATGGAGACCTTCCTCCTCCTGCAGCAGCTGATGAGGAGAGAAGCAACAGTTCGTCTGTTTGGTCAAGCAGTGGAAAGATGGCTCCGCCCACGTTGCGAAAGCAGTCAACTGTATTCCCACCACCTCAGTCTGTTTTGAGGAATCAACAGTTACAGCTCAAAGCTAAAAGTTCAATCACACCACAACCAAGGCCACTGAGTGCTTCCACTCCATCTTTGCTAGAGAATGATACCAAAGGCCCAGCTTTTCAACCAGCTCTTGTTGGCGTGACATCAACAGTCATTGAGGAATATGATCCTGCTAGGCCAAATGATTATGAGGAGTACAGGAGAGAGAAGAAGAAAAGGATTGCAGAGGCTGAAATGAAGCGGGAACTAGAAAGGAGACGCCGGGAAGAGGAGGAAAAGGAGAAGGAGAGGGAACGAAGGGAACAGGAAGCTGCAGAGAGAAGATAATGATCATCGATCAAGGTCCTCATCACTGAGTGTATCTGGTGAAGAAGCCTGGAAAAGACGTGCTTCCATGAGTGGAGGAGTTCCTCCAAGGTCACCTTCTCCGCCACCAAGTGGAGATGGATTTAGCATTGGAAAGTCAACTACTGCTGGATTGGGAATTGGTGCTGGTGGACAAATGACTGCTGCACAGAGGATGATGGCAAAAATGGGTTGGAAAGAAGGCCAGGGTCTTGGCAAACAGGAACAGGGTATTACTACTCCCTTGATGGCCAAAAAGACTGACAGGCGAGCTGGGGTTATTGTTAATGCTAGTGAGCCTAAATCTGAGAAGAAGGTTAAAAGTGTCAATATGAACAGCCCACCTACTCGTGTCGTACTACTTCGAAACATGGTAAGACAGTCCAAAAAACTTTGCTTCAGATAACAGAAGTTCATTTTGTTCATACAACTGTCTGATACAAGATTATTCTGTTGAGTATATTTGTCTACTTTCTTGCATTATTCTACCATTAGGTGCAGCACATGAATTTGTCTTCAGAAATTTGATTAGATTTAGATGCCGTTGAATTTAACAGTGGTATATTTTATCAATGCACCTTGTTTTTATTTGCATATGGTACTTAGTTTAAGAGATAGTCCTGTTCCCAATCAGCAAGGGACCATTGCATGTCTAACTCATAGAAAACTCAGTTCTCTGGAAGGATGGTTCCGGTCATATAACATTTAAGAATATTTAGACACTAACCCGGCTTTGAAGAGTTTCGTATGTAAGGTAATCCCAGTCTATCCAACTTACATATCCCAAACAATTCTCTATCCATAGCATCACCATCCAGCAGTCTATCTCCATCAAACTCAAAAGCTTTGTTTGCCAAGTAATCCGCTGCCATGTTCGCCTCTCTATATGTATGGGAGTATCTTACTTGGAACTTCCGAATCGCCTCCTGTATCCTGCAAACCACATGTCAAAGTTCCCAACTACAAGTAGGAGCCTGAATAATCTGGAGTGCCGCCAAGGAATCTGACTCTTCCATAATGGGAAGAGATTGTGCGTTATGCATACATCCAGGCCTTTCCACATCGCCACCAATTCAGCCATGATGTTAGAACCCACTCCAATTACCCCATGCATCGCCTTCACCACCTGTCCACCATGATCCCTTACCAGAAAGCCAAACGATGAATTTCCAGGATTGCCTTTTGAGCAACCATCCGAATTAAGCTTGTAAGTGCCAATTGTAGGTTAGTGCCATCTCACCGCCAAAATAGTATTCACCCTCCTTCTCCGTACCCCTATCCCAAAAGCGATCGCCGCGGTCGAAAATCCTTTCCAGTGTGTTCCTTTTATCAGCCCTGCAGCCATCCCAAATACAACGTACTGCCATACTTTTCCCATTATTTTTTGTGCCAATCCCAGGATACCTCGATGCTTAGCATCATTGCGAGCTACCCATAGAAACCATAGAATGAGAATCGGGATAACCTCTCTAATATGTCCCTGCTGTCGCCATCTTCTTCCAACTCTCCATCTTGCAATATTGGTAAAGTCATTCACCCGAAACCAATGAGCAAATACAGCCCATACCTCCTTAGCCACCTCACACTGAAAAAATAGGTGTTCCCATGACTCCACCTCTCCATAGTTTTGACACTTAGATGTCATACTAACTCCTCTTTGTTGTAAAACTGAATCCACTGGTAGTCTTTTCAACATAAATCGCCACCCAAAGATTGAAATTTTTGGCTCCAACAGCTTACTCCAAATTACCACCCCCATACTCCACTCCTGACCATGATCACGTACACAATTCCATGCAATTTTCATAGAGAATAAACCCTTCGATCATGGCTTCCAAATCATCTTCGCACTTTCATCTCTCTGTAGTTCACAACCGGCCACCTCCTCAGCCTTTGCCAGAGGTAATGACGCCTTCAACCTATCCCCATTCCAACCATTCTCCTCCCTAAAATCCAATACCATTGCCTCCCTGTTTCCAACAACATCACAAGCCCGAAAATAGTGGTCCACTATCAAGCCATCCATCAAACCAAAAACTCAGCCGCCCATCTCCAATAGTCCATCCTATTTGATTTTCTGCCAATTCTCGCATCTTCAGCATTCTTTTCCAACCCGGTGAGGAATTCCCCCTTAAAGGGACCACCACCGGGGAAGTCGCTCCACAATACTGCTTCAACAGATATTTCGCCCATAGTGTGTTCTGTTCCCTGAACCTGTACCACAACTTTAAAGAGACCACAGTGGGTATCTCCGTTAGCCTTCTCACCCCTAGTCCCCCTTCCAGTTTCGGCTTGCATATTTTGGCCCAAGAGATCCAATGTGCTTTACCTTTCGTTGCCATTGATCCCCAGAAGAAGTTCGCACAAATCATCTCTAATTGTTGTAGCACTGCTTTTGGCGGCTGGATCACCTGCAATAAATAGATAGGTAGGGAGCTCAGCACACTTTGAATCAGGAGCAATCTACCCCCATGCGAGAGTCGTGCTATATTCCACCCCATAAGTTTCTTCTTTGCCTTTTCCACTAAGTCCTGAAAATAGCTCGACTTCCGATTCCCTGAAAAATATAGGAACACCCAAGTACCTTATAGGTCCCACTCCTCCTCTGAATCCCGTCACCATTGCTATTTGCAATCTCCTCTGTTCAGAAATCCGATTCGCAAAATATACCGAGCTCTTGGCAATATTAATCGCTTGTCCCGAGCACCTCATATAAGAATTCAAGAAATCCATAAGTTGTTTTACACCATTAATTGATCCGTTCATGAAAATCATCACATCATCTGCATACGCTAAGTGAGATAATCTAAAATCACACCCCGTGGCATAGAACATCTGCGGGAATCTGCAAAACAAACCTTCCAGGCCTCTAGAAAAATATTCCGCCGCAATGATAAATAATAAAGGTGAGATCGGGTCTCCTTGGCGAAGTCCCCTCTTTGAATGAAAGAAGCCTGAAAGCTGTCCATTCACCCTTACCGAAAACCAACAATCCACAATGCACCGTCTCATCATATCAACTACTGTCTCTGAGAAACCCGAAAGCCCCCATAATCTGAAATAGAAAATCCCATTGGATCCTATCATATGCCTTCGCCATGTCCAGCTTCACTATTAAATTGCCTCCTCTAGCCTGATAGTTCAGCTTGTGATACAACTCCTGGGCCAGTAAAATGTTATCTGAAATTAACCTTCCCTTCACAAAACCACTCTGCATCGGAGAGATTATTTTATCCAATATCTTATTCAACCGGTTAGCCATCAATTTTGAGATTATCTTATTGGAAACATTACATAAACTGATTGGTCGAAAATCTTGCCACCTCTGAGCATTATCAATCTTAGGGATAAGAACAATTGTAGTCGCCGCTGTACCACGTGGCATTGCGCTCCCCTGGAAGAAATCCAATACTGCATCAAAGACATCCAATTTGATAATATCCCAACATGCCACATAGAAGGCTACTGAAAAACCATCTGGCCCCGCTGCGCTATCCTCACACATCTCCCATACCACCTGTTTGACTTCCTCCATACTTGGCCTGGCTGATAGCGCTACATTCTCCTCATCATACACCAATCTTGGAATGTGTTCCATGCTTGCTGTATTTAATTCCACCTCTTCATATAATAGCTTCTCAAAATAAACCGCACCTGATGTCTTGATTAAATCTGGGTTCTCTATACACTCCTCATCCTCCCAAATTCTAAAAATCCTGCCAGTCAATCTTCTTTTCTGCACTATATGATGAAAAAACTTGATGTTTCTATCCCCTTCGCCCATCCACCTGACTGCAGCTTTTTGTTTCCAAAATTCCTCCTCCATATGCAATACTTTTTGTAGGGAAGCCTGAGCCTTGGCCATTTGGATTTTATTTTCCCCTGATGGATCCGATTCAAAATTCCTTTCAGCAATAGCAAACTTCTCCTCCGCCACCTGCACCTTTTCATGAATATATCCGAAGACCTCTGTATTCCACCACTTTAGATGATTCTTCAGTCTCTTTAATTTGGCCTGTAATTTCTGCATTCCAAGACCAAAATAAGGGAGCATCCAATTCAACCGAACAGTGTTAAGAAATTCATCATGTTTTATCCACATCTTTTGAAATCGAAATGAGGACTTATAAAGCACAAAGGATGGGAAAGATACCAATAGTGGGCAATGATCAGACGTGGCCCTGCTCAGATGTTCCACCTTAACACCGAAATTTTTTGCACTCCAAGATGTAGAAACAATACCCTATCCAATCTTTTCCACACTCTATTATTGGTCCATGTATATGCATCACCCACAAAACCTGCATCCATTAATCCAACCATCATTATAAAGTTGTTGAATTCTCTGACCGCTCCTGGCTTTGCTACAACTCCTGCAGAGTGTTCACTGGGTCCTGTGATAACATTAAAATCTCCTCCTACCATCCACAAATCATCCATAGCCGGCCTCACCTCCAGTAACTTTTCCCACAACTCCCTCCTCCCACTACTCTCACACTTCGCATACACCATAGTAACAAATAGACAGTCAGGAAGCAGATGAGAAACCAACTTAACATGCAAGAACTGATCATGATCAATTAACACCGAGCATTCAATATTTTGATCGCAGAAAAACCATATCTTACCAGAGCAATTTGCCACCACAAAATCCATTCCCAGTCTTCTAGTCATGAAGTCCCCACTACTAGAAAAATGTTAATAGACAACGCCCCAAAGACAACGGTTTTTAGCAAAAGCGTTGTGGTTTTTCAATTTACAACGTTTTTTGTCAAAACCGTTGTCTTTGAAAATCAAAAGACAACGTTTGTTCAGAAAGCGTTGTCTATTAGTGTTGATTTTGGGTCAACCACAACACTTTTAAAAAACCGTTGTTGAAAACGTTGTCTTTTAGCGGGGTTTTTTTGTCAAAGACAACGCTTTTAAAAAGTATTGTCGTTGACCGTTGTCGTTGAGGGTTTAGAGGGTTTATATTCAGGTTTTTTATCGGGCGAGTCCGCGATTTTCGTCCCTCTCCCGCTCGCACCTCTAGCTCGTCTTCTCCTGCGCGCCCCATTTTCGTGCCTCTCCCGCCCCCTCTCGCACCTCTAGCTAGTATATAAAAGACGCGGTCACCAAAGCAACTGCAGACCGAGTGCAAGTTTGTCGGGGTTGCCTCTGTCCACACGAGATGTTGGCGAGCATTATATATATAATTAAAAGATAAATTAACTTTACTATTATATATATATATATATATATATGTATATAATTTATTAATGTTCATGAAAAAATTATAAAATTTTCAAAAATATTATCATAAATAAAATTTCTGAAATATATTTACCAACGGAATTCTCATTAAATTTACAAATAAATAGAAAACTCTCAATTAAATAAAAAAATTTATAATATCAAATCACTAACCAATTAAAAAATAAAATTATAAATAATAAAATAAACTTAACTTAATATATTAATAATATCTGAATAAAATCAAAATCAAGTCAAAATAACCAAATTTAAGTTTATAAAATCAAAAATAAATTAAGTTTGAATAAACATTTCAACCATTTAATTAATTTTAATATCAATTTAACTTAGCTCAATTATGCTATTAAATAAGTTTGAATACTATAAACTTTTATCACCAAACTCAATTGTCGTAATTATTAATGTGCATTATTTTGTTAAGATATAAATTTCAACTTCAAATGGTGAATTAAATTATCTATCTCCATTTATTTACCATCCAGAGGTAAATTGATTTTTTGAATGTATATTACTTTTTTTTTTTTCTATTTTTATATTTTTTTGATCGGAAACGTATATGAGAAAATAAAAATAAAAATAAAAAAAAACAAAAATACTCCAATTTATATCTGTCTCCTTCTATTCAACGGAAGAAAAGGATCGCCTCCTATCACATGATCCACAGATCGCATTTAAAATCAGACGGCTGAGATCAGCGGCTTGGATCCATCAAACGTAAGTTTATTTCTACCTGTGGTAATACGCGATACCGATCCAACGCCACTTCCACTTTCTCTCTCTCTCTCTCTCTCTCTCTCTCTCTCTCTCGCTCTCTCGCGCTCAGCGATTCAAGGACCAAGGAAGAGCCTCTTCAGGTCTCTCTCCCTTTCGTCGGTGAGTTTATCGAGCTCAACGATCAGAATCTCCTTCGCACGAATCAGCCTCAGATCCCGATCCGTTTGACCTCCCAGGCGAGTCCGTCGTAGTTCGATTTGCTTGCCTCAAGCCTCCGAGTCGCATAGAAAGACGATCTCACGAGTCGAGAGAGTCTCTGTCTTATCCAGCTCCGAATCTGGCCTCGTGTAATCAATTCGACCGCTTATTGTTTGGGATTGCAGGTTTGAGCACTCGGATATGGATGAAGAAAGGAAAGAAGCGAGAGGATCGGGTTGGGAGACCTAGGGTTCGTTTTATGTGATTTTATAATAAAAAAATCTGTGTTTTTAGATTTTTTAGGGGGAAAACTCGGAGATCTAGGGTTTCCCATATTATTTTCTTTCCGGGTCTTCTCGTTTTATGCGAGAGTGGTTGGTTTGAATGGATATCGATATTGTGAGGGATGTGGCGTCGCTCGACCCGGAGCTGCTGCAGCTCCCGGAGGTATCTCAGATGGTTCTTAAGGAAAAACCTAAGGTAGCCGAGGAACTGTTCTCCCAGTGGCTTTCATTGCCTGAAACAGGGAAATTGGTACGTTTCATTTTCTATGAGCATTTATGTAACTGTTAACGCAAAGAACTCGTTTTTGTTCCCGAATCAGCAACTTTTAGTATAAGTCCATCAGCTATTTATTGACAATGTTTTTGTTGGTATAGGCATGACTTGGTATGTCAGAAAGCAAGTTAACCTATTTTTCATCTTGGAAGACTAGTTTTGATTCTGAAGTTAATGCATACGATTTCTTGCAATTTTAGAATAAACATGTAATTTTTATCTAATTATAACACAGGCAAATGCTTTTTAAGAGCCCATTGACAAAATTTAGGGTCCACACTGGAATATTGTCAGTTTCTTTAATCTTCCAGATTGAATCAATTGGATGAATTCATATGATTAGCACAGCATCATGATGATTTGTCCAACTTGAGCATTTGGATGCCAACCATATATAATGACACCTACACGTGACAAAAAGGGAAAACTTGAACAGTTAAACCAAAGGGCTACTGTGTTAGCAGATAGGTTGAGTTCTGCATCAGTAGATCAACTAGTTTTGGTCCCATGTAATGTCGGGTCAGTTGTAAATAATACATCACTTGCAATTTCTCCCTGTTGATAACTTATTTAATTGATGAGCTAATTATTTGTTTATGTGCAGTTGTCATTGGATTCTCACTGTCATTGAACCCTACACGGAGATTGTTTATGTGCTGGATTCTCTAAGTCATCGAATGCGTTATGAAGATTGGAAATATATTGTGGAAATGTGAGGCCAAACTGGGTAATTTGATTGGGCATTTCATTCACATGTTAAAACACTAATATATCATATTTTATTAACGTATGTAGGGCCTTGAGATTGTTTAATTCAAACAAGGGAAGGAAAGGTCGGAAAAAATCAGTGTCGGAAATACTACAGGTATGTGTAATTATGTTTGATATGGTCTTGATGTGTGTATTTGTCTTTTAATTGATGAGCTAATTATTTGTTTATGTGCAGTTGTCATTGGATTCTCACTGTCATTGAATCCTACACGGAGATTGTTTATGTGCTGGATTCTCTAAGTCATCGAATGCGCTATGAAGATTGGAAATATATTGTGGAAATGTGAGGTCAAACTGGGTAATTTGATTGGGCATTTCATTCACATGGTAAAACACTAATATATCATATTTATGAGTAGGTATGGAATGCTGATCTCCATAATTCCATTTATTTGTAATAAATATATTTGTTTGTGATTAATTCTGCTGCTGTTGTTGTGTATTGAATGCTGATATCCATAGTTCATTGTGTATAATTCTGCTGTTTGTGATTAATTCTACTGCTGCTGTTTATGAGTAGGTATGGAATGCTGATCTCCATAGTTCATTGTGTATAAATTTGCTGCTGTTGTGCTCATATTTTGGATAAATTAGTATTATTTTTTGACAGGCTGGTATTTGGCAGATGGACCTGTTCTATTTCTGCTGCTGTTACTTGGTGATACTAATGTTGTGCCCATACTTGGTGATGCACTTGTTGTTACTTGGTGCTGCTAATGTTGTGATGCACCTGTTCTATTTCTGCTGCTGTTGGAGGATATTCTGTTGCGTTGAAACCTTTATTATGGACCTGCTGCTGTTAATTATGGAGCTTCTATGTTGGAAGTTGTAACTTGAATTTGTGTTATGAACTTGTATAAGTTGTATGTTATCGACCTGCTGTATGTTATGAATTTGTGTTATGAACCTGCTATAAGAATGATTTTTGTGTAAATATAAGTTGTATGTTTTGTATGTGATTTAGTAAATTTTGTAGCCAATGGTTTTGTATTTACAAAATATATTATTTCTTATTTACTGCTAAAAAAAATCAAAAGACAACGCTTTTAAAAACGTTGTAAAACCCAAGTAATTTGTAACAAAATTACAACGCTTTTTAACCGTTGCAAAATGTGTTGTCATACCTATTAAAAACAACGTTTTTTGTCGATGTTAACAAAGACAACGCTTAAAAAGCGTTGTCGTTGAGGGACCCCTTTTACAACAGGGCCTTTTACAACGCTTTTTAACCCACAAAGACAACGCGTTTTCCGCGTTGTCTATTAACATTTTTCTAGTAGTGCACACACCCGATGCACTATGAATCTTCTCCTTCTCGAAAACCTCGAAGGCGGAGAAACCTTTACAACTCTTTCGATCTCCTCAAAGAT
>NC_133864.1:7255318-7315318 GCF_044706935.1 Curcuma longa | reverse complement strand
GTTTAGGGTTTAGGGTTTAGGGTTTAGGGTTTAGGGTTTAGGGTTTAGGGTTTAGGGTTTAGGGTTTAGGGTTTAGGGTTTAGGGTTTAGGGTTTAGGGTTTAGGGTTTAGGGTTTAGGGTTTAGGGTTTAGGGTTTAGGGTTTAGGGTTTAGGGTTTAGGGTTTAGGGTTTAGGGTTTAGGGTTTAGGGTTTAGGGTTTAGGGTTTAGGGTTTAGGGTTTAGGGTTTAGGGTTTAGGGTTTAGGGTTTAGGGTTTAGGGTTTAGGGTTTAGGGTTTAGGGTTTAGGGTTTAGGGTTTAGGGTTTAGGGTTTAGGGTTTAGGGTTTAGGGTTTAGGGTTTAGGGTTTAGGGTTTAGGGTTTAGGGTTTAGGGTTTAGGGTTTAGGGTTTAGGGTTTAGGGTTTAGGGTTTAGGGTTTAGGGTTTAGGGTTTAGGGTTTAGGGTTTAGGGTTTAGGGTTTAGGGTTTAGGGTTTAGGGTTTAGGGTTTAGGGTTTAGGGTTTAGGGTTTAGGGTTTAGGGTTTAGGGTTTAGGGTTTAGGGTTTAGGGTTTAGGGTTTAGGGTTTAGGGTTTAGGGTTTAGGGTTTAGGGTTTAGGGTTTAGGGTTTAGGGTTTAGGGTTTAGGGTTTAGGGTTTAGGGTTTAGGGTTTAGGGTTTAGGGTTTAGGGTTTAGGGTTTAGGGTTTAGGGTTTAGGGTTTAGGGTTTAGGGTTTAGGGTTTAGGGTTTAGGGTTTAGGGTTTAGGGTTTAGGGTTTAGGGTTTAGGGTTTAGGGTTTAGGGTTTAGGGTTTAGGGTTTAGGGTTTAGGGTTTAGGGTTTAGGGTTTAGGGTTTAGGGTTTAGGGTTTAGGGTTTAGGGTTTAGGGTTTAGGGTTTAGGGTTTAGGGTTTAGGGTTTAGGGTTTAGGGTTTAGGGTTTAGGGTTTAGGGTTTAGGGTTTAGGGTTTAGGGTTTAGGGTTTAGGGTTTAATCAAACCATCTTATTAAAAGGAGGAAATGTCATACTAGAAAGGGGGCTAGACCTTACCTTCTAGCATGGCTTATTACATGACTCATTCTACTAATCTTTACATAGAATTCTCAAAGAAAAATTTACTCTTTATACAAAAATTTGGTCGATAAAACTATCCAACACTCCTTCACAACCAGCAGCATTCCAGTTGAGTCGCATTCAAATCAAGTTGAGTCCAAACCCCATGCCAACATCCTTCATCGCTAACCTGGCTTTGAAGAGTATCGAATGTAAGGTAGGCCCAATCTATCCAACTTGCAAATCGCCACAATCAGTATGAGTAACAGAATTGGACGATCAAAAATTTAGGTACTGATTGAATCAGATCAGCAGGATTGGTGAAATCAGAACTCATCAGAAAAAATATTTTGTTTACAAAACAAGAGAAGATAAAATAAAAATTCATGTCTGAGATAATAAAAGATATCTCAGAGTGATATATATTATGTTTAACTAAATACCAGATTTAACACATAATATGAATATAAATTATATAATTCTAAAACATTAGATTACTAAAATATTGCATAATGTATTGGCAGTATGAAACTGCTATTATTAGCATTGGTTTAAAAAACCTCCTCCTAAGCCACTTATGTGAATGCATAAGTTTACGCAGTGAGGGGACAGCACAACATCTGCTTATGGCCACATATGGATCATTCAGGATAAATAGATTGCTAGCTTGTTAAAGTCCAAGTCATACTCAAGTTAAACAAAATGCATTAGGTTAAACCAGGTTTACCAAATAGAGAAAAAAAAACAAGAATATTTATAGCTTAGGAAAGTTTTTTAGTATATGGATTATTATGTTAATTAGTATGAATTGTTACATATTACATGTTTTGTATCATATGTATTTTTAGATTCATGTATGAAATTATAAATTAGTTAGAATGATCAATTTAACCATTAAATGATAGACTTAAATTTTATATATATTCAATGCTTAGGTTGCTTAATTTAATGCACTAATAGTAGATGCAAACTCTTTTTACATTTGATGTCATACAATATTGCCAGTATAATGAATGTTAGGTTTTTCTTAAAGAAATGAACCACATATAAACCCTCATATGTGCCTAAACACTGCAAATTTGTTATCTAGTCATTCAACCGTGTAGGCTTTTTAAATCATGATTATTAGACAAATAATATCCAATTATTACTTGATTAAATTGCATTGTAAAATAACTGAAGAATAAATACATTTACATTGTCAGTAGATAATAAAGATGTTGCATTGCTAATAAATAATAAAGTAATATATATTAATATATAATTAATAAATACTAAAAGAGATTATGCTAATTAATAAAATCATATTTTATCAATATAAAATTACTGAATAATATTGGATTAGTAATATGTTGTTTAATAAAACTTGATTAGTGTTTAATCCATTTTATAGAGTCTAGTTGGGCCTTAATTACATTCAAAACAATTTTAGAGGATAGAGGATTTTGTGTTCCCTCTTGATTGAGAGATATTATTGTCCTTTCTCTCAATCAACAATAACTTCTCTCTATCAACGATGAAATAGAGAGATGTGTAGGGCTCTAGGTATAGCAAGTGGTGGATCACAAGCCACAATGTAGTTGAACAAGCAATAAGATCAAGTAATTCAAGAAGGGAGTCAAGTAAACAATGAAGACTCTCTCTCCCATACATGTTTACTAAGAATCAAGTTGGAACTCAAGAGAAGTTCTCAAGATTGATCATGCATGTTCCAAAAAATCTGTCAATTGACCTATATTTTGATTGATTCCATCTAATTTTCCTTATTCATGCCTTGCTAATTCTTTTAATAATTCTTTTTAAACTTATGATCTTTATGAATTGTTCAAATTCTCTAGAAAAATTGGATTGGCATCACCCAATCCAATTTGATTATATTTGTGTCAGTATACAACAAGGCAGTTGAATTGAAGCTTGTAAGAATTGAGGTTGTACAAATTACTATTTGCTTTATTTTACTAAAATAAATTGGACAATGGACAGCAAATGCTTAGAAAATTATCAGTGGAACTGTTGGCTCTGATTCCCAATGGGATCGATATAATTGGAGAAGGGAAGAGGGAGGCAACCAGTTGATCACTATGCTACGTGAAGAAAGTAATGGAAAAGAAATTTAATAATATATGCTGATACTTCCCAATTACCATTGTTTCTAACCTCATTATCATCTTCATGTCTCAATATGAGGAGCTTGTTTCAAACAACCCACACACACATACACAAACCTTTCTTTCATCTGCAACTATTTATTTGTTGTGATACCATTTACCCACCTTTGACTAGAATTTCCGTTATTCAATGCACAATAATGAAATATGACACAGATTCTGTCTATCCACCTATCATCATAACTCAAAAAAAAGTCACATTGATGAAGATGAAGCTCCGAGAAAAAATTTTGAAATACTGAAGAAAAGGCGTACTTATACAGCAAAAGCAGTAACTCCATGATTATTTGATCTTTAAGGAAACATAAGGCCCCATAGTATAGGAAGAGAATAGCCCAGAACAAATTTCATAGCAACCCAACCATGATATCTTCTAGAGCTTGCTTGAAAATCATGATGTAAATAGGAGCCTATGCGGTATACTCTACTCGAAAAAAAATCCAAGAATTCAACCAGTTTGATTGAGCATTTCCTAACTTCTCAGCATTAACCCAAACCTATCAAGTTATCCTATTTGTTGCTCCGGCATCATGAAATAGTCAAAACCGAAGTTTGGTTTCCCACAGGACAGGCGTTAGGATGATTCTTGGCCTCTCTTCGCGCTTGCCCATATTTAGTCAATAAAATAAAGCAACGATCTCCATTTTTAACTGGCAAGCGTAATTCAGAGGGGATTCTCCAAGATCCCAATCGCGGTCTCTCCAAGAACTCGCCCGACCCAAGGGAAAAACCCCCCAACTCAAAACAAAACCCTACCCGGGAAATTTCCATAATAAAGCGAGGCCATTGCCAGATGTACAGTATATACAATATCTAAGAGAAATCATAGAACGGGTAGTGGAATCTTGTACCGTGAGGACGTCGTCGGAGTAAGCGCCGAGGAAGTCTAGGAGCTTGCGGGAGACGGCGTCTCTGAGGGCAGCCGCCTCCGGCGACCGCCGATCCATCTTGAACGACCTCGGTTCAGTCAAGAATACATCAGCATCAACCTTTCCCGCAGGCGACGCTTGATCGATTTGGCCGCGCTCCGCCATTTCCCTCCAAGTAAAGTAGGTTAGAAAACACACCTCTCCTTCCTCCTATGACTCATCGCTTCAGAGTTAGGCTGCAGGAGCTGCACGCAGAAGAGAGAATGAGGGAATACACGTACTACGAGCACCGCCAAGAAGCTGCACGTCCCTGGAAACTGGTCGGCTCGACGTTGATGCAATCGAAGGGAGGAGGAGCCGTCGGAGGAAAGCGGAGGAGCAGACGGCGGCAAGAGGGTAGGAGGAGAACCGGAGAAGCGCCGTGGTCGTTTTTTCAACCCTAATGGATTTCGGATACACGACGTGTTATCTATAAATCCGAACCCGAGAAAACTGAACCGACTAGTGATTTATTAGCGGGTAGCGCGGATCACCTGATTAAATCCGACCCGACTTTCGTCCTATAAGAACACGAAGGTAGCTGAAAAAGGACGGCCGATATGGATCGCAGCAGGGATGACGAGCGCTCAAGTGATTCCAAGAGGCCGTCTCCTTGCGATGTTGAGGCGCTCAAGAAGTGCTTGGAGGAGAACAAAGGCGACTACGTCAAGTGCCAGGCACAGATCGAGGCGTTCAAATTCTTCTTGCTCCTTGAAGAAGCCTCCGTCTCCTCAGGTCTCATCTTAGTTGTCGTTCATCATAGATACCTTTGAATTGCATTTCACTTGTTTGATAAAATTCCATGAGGAAACTGTAAAAATTCTTTCTTCTAGAAAGTTGCAAACTTGAACTGGTTTCATCCTACATTGTACTTGTGTTATTTGATAAATTTCTCATGAGAAAAATGTAATTATTTCTTCTAGAAATTGACTGCAGACTAGTTTCATCCTACATTATACTTGTGCTATCCACACTTGACAAAATGTTATGGAGTTTTATGTGCTGTTAAGTGTTTGATTGAAGCAGTCTGATGTCTTTGGAATTCAAACTGTTGTCTCTTGAAATTGTTGCCGCAATTGCAGTATGAAAATGTTGTTCGTTGAAACATAGTTTGGTTTTTTGAAACATTTGTATGTTTCACTCGTTTGAATTGTGATGAATTACATTGCAGATCAATATATTGACTGAATAGATTTATGTTTTTTGAAAATGGATTAGGGTTGAATGGTTATAGGCACTAAAGAGAATTGTAAATGTGCAATAGGAAGACAAATAAAAGTTAAGAGAAGATTGTTTATAACAACGGAAACAAAGCCAAAGGAATTCTCCAGGATACACAAGGAGATAGATACCATGAGAATCCCAAGTCACATGTGAATAAGGGAACCATCTTAGGAGGAGGATGGTCGTGATGGTAGTAAGTTCGATTGTACTTGTTCCGTACAAATCTGGTGCGAATTCGATTGAGGTACTTTGACTTTCGTGGACAGTATTTATCATGCCTCCAATTCACCTTAAAGAAATAAAAGTAAGTAATGCATTCCTTTGAAAGAACATGTAGTTTTGATGGGAAGAAAATAAGAGAGTAAAATAAAACCTGTGAATTCAGAGTTACTTCAGAGCCTGCCAGCGACAATAATTGCATCACCTTCATCCAAAGCTGCTCCCATGGCTCTGAGTTCCATGTTGTTGTCTTCGGGTGCGCTCGCCTTCTTTGCGGTCTTCGCTTCTCGAGTCCTCGTTTGCTGCTCGATTTCCACAGCCTTGCGTTTCATGCTGCAGCCTGCAAGAGATGGCGCTACACGGAGGACGGAGACCGCGCTGCTCGAAAACAAGAGCGAAAGGACGAACGAAGATGGAAAGTGGGAATTTTTCAAGTGGGGGAAATCTTTTTATAGATTAATAACAGAATTCGTTAACTATGCCTTCAATTCTGATGAATACTGATGTTTCTGTCTGATATCGTGATTCGATGAATCAGCGGTATAGGAGACTTTGACAATGATGAAGCATCAAGAATATCTGTAACATTTAATCGATTCGACGTAGCCATTCCGATGCACATACTAGTACAGAAGTCAGGCGTGGTTGCTTACAGAAGGGAGGCTGTAGCATTTGCGATAACATCAATCTCTGCCCTGTTCAAAGCCTTCGGCCACCACGTCCTGGCCGGTCCCGCATTCACCGTGATTTACTCCCCCTCATACTTGTGGGGCCGGGGTGGGGGCTGCT
The DNA here is from genome assembly GCF_044706935.1 of Curcuma longa. NCBI lineage: Eukaryota > Viridiplantae > Streptophyta > Magnoliopsida > Zingiberales > Zingiberaceae > Curcuma > Curcuma longa. The sequence continues at coordinate 7,308,985 of NC_133864.1, read as the reverse complement.
AGGTTTGGTTTTCAACCTTTTGCAGAAGAATTAAAAGGAGACGAGAACAATAGAACTATAGAGGAAGAGGATATTTATGTGTGTTAGGCACAGAAGTGACAACCTTTTATAGAGCGGTAGCAACACTCTTGCGTGACCCACTTGTTATCCACATCTTCTGGAAGAAACCGCTATGTTACCTACGTTCTTCGGGATAAATGACTACATTACCCATATCTTCTGAGAGAAACAGCTGCGCTATTCATGTTTTCCGAGAAAATAGTACCGTAAGCCATGTAGGATGTAGATCGCTATCGGAGTCAGGTGACCAAGCTGCTAGAGTTTAGGTCCGATTAGAGTTTAGTGATCAGGAGGAGTCGGAGTCCACTAGTCCAGGAGGTCAAAGACAGAGTTGAAGGAATTGAATGATTCGAGTCATCTGGAGTAGTTGGAGAGGTCGAAGACTTGAGCTGAAGAAATCGAGTGGTTCGAATCGCCTAAAGTAGTCGGAGAGGTTGAAGACCCGAGTTGAAAGAGTTGAGTGACTTGAGTCGCCTAGAGTCGGGTGGTTACTTTAACTTCCACCTCTGCTTAATTCTCGATCAAACTCTTGATTTGACTCTATCTTGTATAGATCCCCTATCCACCGTATACTCATAATTGTATTATAATACTTATAATTCATCATTATTAAAATATAATATATTTTTAATTAATATTGATTAATATTATATTATATTAATATTTTTATAATTATTATAATTCATAATATTATTATTATGAATATTTCATCTTATTAATATTATATTATAACAAAAGTAGTTTTGAAAAGTAGAATATATAAAGATGAATTAAAACGAGTGCTCTTTTAGACGATTTTAAAAAATAGTTTGATAACAAATAAGAAAGAAGTGGGCTCTTTTAGACTATTTTGAAAAATATCTTTTTAATTTTTTTACCTTTATCTTTTTTTTTATTAAATTTGGCGATTGGATAATTTTTAAAAGAGCAGCGCACTTTCGGTGATATAAAATAATTAATGAATAATTTTTCTAAAAAAATTGCATAATTTAAGTTCAATAAAAAAAAACTAAAATCCGTGTCGGTTTTTAGGCATAATAAAATTTATACAAATCGCCGCTCACCTCACTTGACAACCAGCACCGGAACCCGCTTCCGTACCATCTCTCAACCAGCTTCTCGACGCTGTGTCAACGCGTACCTCCATCTTCTTGCCTTCTCTCCAAAGTCTCCGGCTGCTATTTATTGTACCCACCTTCCTTCCCCCAAACGCCCAAGGCCGCCCGCCATGGATTCCCGGAAGCCCTCTCTTTACCCTCCAATCACCGACGACGACTCCAATCCCCAAATCCACTCCCCTTTCCCCTCCTCCTCCTCCTCCAAACCCTCCTCCCTCTATCCCTCCCTCGACTCCCCTTCCGGTCCCACTCCCTCCCCTCCCCCTCCGCCCCTTCCCTCTACCCTTCCCTCGACATGGCCGATCTCGTCGAGAACCTCTTCCCCGACCCCTCCCACGGCGATGGCGGCGGCGACGGCGACGAGCAGACTCTCCTCCCGCCTCCCGTCGAGGAAACCCTCATCCGCATCCCCGGCGCGCTCCTCCACCTCATCGACCCCCACCGTAGCGTCGAACTCGCCGCCGGCGACTTCTCCCTCACCCGCCTCCGCCAGGGCGACAACGCCATCGCCGTCCTCGCCCGCGTCGGCGACGGACTCGTCCAGTGGCCCCTCGCTCGCGATGAGGCCGCCGTCAAGCTCGACGACTCCCACTACTTCTTCTCCCTCCGCGTCCCCCCGACCTCCGTCGGAGACCAAGACGACGGCGGTGGCTGTGATCTGCTTAACTATGGCCTCACCTTTCGCTGCCAAGGGGAGGCAGGTTCCCCTCGAGGAGCTCGACCGCCACCTCCAGGCCTACAGTAGCTTTTCTGTGCAGAAGATTGATGTCCAGGGCAGGGATCTCCCTTCGGCGGAGGTGCTGGATGGGTCGGTGACCAAGGAAGTGACGCCGGAGGAGGGGATGGGGCCGAAGAAGCAGATGTTGGAGGAGCGATCAGCGGCGTACTGGACAACCGTCGCGCCGAACGTGGAGGAGTATAGCAGCTCGGTCGCGAATATGATCGCCAAGGGTTCCACGCAGCTCATCAAGGGCATATTGTGGTGCGGGGACGTTACGGTGGATCGGCTCAAGTGGGGAGAGAATCTTCTGAAGAGAAGAATAGAACCAGGTTCAAATCCCGCAGAGATCAGCAAAGACGCCATGAAGAGGATGAAAAGGTTAAGTTTGCTGTTGATTCTCACCAAATCACAGTCCATCAACCACATTTCATTGTGCAACGGTTTTTTACCTGGCCTCAAACACATTAATGATCTGTTTATCTTCCTCCAGGGTGAAGTACCATTTTAATAGTTGACTGCATGTCAAAAACCTTATCCATCATGTAGACTGTCTTGTTTCAGTGGTATTTGTGCTACTGATCTAAGAGAAACCTTCTGCCACAATAAAATATAATTGTACCACTGCACCTTATCATAGTGCAGTTTCGGAGAATTTGATTAAGTGGAAGATAGACCAGGTAATATATAAAAGATTGTTGCTTAGCATTCCTGTTATATTTTGTCCGAAGGGAAAAAGAAACAATGCATTTCACACCAAGCAAATGGAGAAGTAAAAATAGAATCATACCAAAACCATCTAGAGATGCAAGGACGATTTCCCCGGGCAAAAGTCCAAAGAACTTCTTGCCTATTTTTGAATTTACAACAGAGCTCGTGACGAAACCAGAAACCTTCACGACTCCAGATAGAACTCCAGTAGCAACCTTCTCTGACATTTTTGTGACCCTCTTCACCCTGGAGGAAGATAAACAGATCATTAAGTGTTTGAGGCCAGGTAAAAAACCGTTGCACAATGAAATGTGGTTGATGGAGTGTGATTTGGTGAGAATCAACAGCAAACTTAACCTTTTCATCCTCCTCATGGCGTCTTTGCTGATCTCTGCGGGTTTTGAACCTGGTTCTAGTCTTCTCTTCAGAAGATTCTCTCCCCACTTGAGCCGATCCACCGTAACGTCCCCGCACCACAATATGCCCTTGATGAGCTGCGTGGAACCCTTGGCGATCATATTCGCGACCGAGCTGCTATACTCCTCCACGTTCGGCGCGACGGTTGTCCAGTACGCCGCTGATCGCTCCTCCAACATCTGCTTCTTCGGCCCCATCCCCTCCTCCGGCGTCACTTCCTTGGTCACCGACCCATCCAGCACCTCCGCCGAAGGGAGATCCCTGCCCTGGACATCAATCTTCTGCACGGAAAAGCTACTGTAGGCCTGGAGGTGGCGGTCGAGCTCCTCGAGGAGACCCTCCTGCCCCTTGGCAGCGAAGGTGAGGCCATAGTTAAGCAGATCACAGCCACCGCCGTCGTCTTGGTCTCCGACGGAGGTCGGGGGGACGCGGAGGGAGAAGAAGTAGTGGGAGTCGTCGAGCTTGACGGCGGCCTCATCGCGAGCGAGGGGCCACTGGACGAGTCCGTCGCCGACGCGGGCGAGGACGGCGATGGCGTTGTCGCCCTGGCGGAGGCGGGCGAGGGAGAAGTCGCCGGCGGCGAGTTCGACGCTGCGGTGGGGGTCGATGAGGTGGAGGAGCGCGCCAGGGATGTGGATGAGGGTTTCCTCGACGGGAGGCGGGAGGAGAGTCTGCTCGTCGTCGCCGCCGCCGCCGCCATCGCCGTGGGAGGTGTCGGGGAAGAGGTTCTCGACGAGATCGGCCATGTCGAGGGAAGGGTAGAGGGAAGGGGCGGAGGGGGGAGGGGAGGGAGTGGGACCGGAAGGGGAGTCGAGGGAGGGATAGAGGGAGGAGGGTTTGGAGGAGGAGGAGGAGGGGAAAGGGGAGTGGATTTGGGGATTGGAGTCGTCGTCGGTGATTGGAGGGTAAAGAGAGGGCTTCTTGGAATCCATGGCGGGCGGCCTTGGGCGTTTGGGGGAAGGAAGGTGGGTGGCAATAAATAGCAGGCCGCGGAGACTTTGGAGAGAAGGCAAGAAGATGGAGGTACGCGTTGCGACAGCGTCGAGAAGCTGGTTGAGATGGGATGGTACGGAAGCGGGTTCCGGTTCTGGTTGCGAAGTGAGGTGAGCGGCGATTTGTATAAATTTTATTAGGCCTAAAAACCGACACGGATTTTAGTTTTTTTTTATTTACCTTAAATTATGCAAATTTTTTTAGAAAAATTATCATTAATTATTTATATCACCGAAAGTGCGCTGCTCTTTTAAAGATTATCCAATCACCAAATTTAATAAAAAAAGATAAAGGATAAAAATAAAAAAGATAATTTTCAAAAGTCTGAAAGAGTCCACTTCTTTCTTGTTTCATACTACTTTTGTTATAATATAATATTAATAAGATGAAATATTCATATTATAATAATATTATGAATTATAATTATTATAAAAATATTAATGTAATATAATATTAATCGATATTAATTAAAAATATATTATATTATAATAATTATGAATTATAAGTGTTATAATACAATTATTAGATGATAGGTGGATAGGGGAGCTATACGAGATAGAGTCAAGTCAAGAGTTTGATCGAGAGTTAAGCGGAGGTGGAATGTCATAATACCCGCCATCCGACTACTCAACTCCTTCAACTAGGGTCTTTGACCTCGAACCACTCAACTCCTTCAGTTTGGGTTGACCTCTCCGACTACTCTAGATGACTCGAGTCACTCGATTCCTTCAACTCATGTCTTTGACCTCCTCGATTAGTGGGCTCCGACTCCTCCTCCTTAAACTCTAGCAGCTTAGTCACTTGATTCCAAAAGTTTGATTCACTCAATTTTGACAATTTGGGCATTTGCCCCCTCCCCCCCTCGGTTCGTTGATTTCCTTCGATTCGAAGGCCTTGAATTAAGATCTATATCCTACATAACTTACGATACTGTTTTTCTCAGAAAACATGAATAACACAGCTGTTTCTCTTGGAAGATGCAAGCAATGTAGTCGTTTATCCCGAATAACGTGGGTAACATAGCGGTTTCTTCCGGAAGATGTGGAGAACAAGTGGATTACGCAAGGGTGTTGCTACCGCTCTATAAAAGGTTATTTGTTTCTGCAGGCACAAGTACACACACAAATATTCCTCTCCCTCTGTTCTCATTTCCTTTTAATTCTTCTGCAAAAGGTATACACACAATATTCCTCTTGGCCGAAGGCTTTGAACAGGGCAGAGATTGATATCGCAAATGCTACCCTGGACCTTCGAACCGCTCACCTCCTTCTGTAAGCAACCACGCCCTGACCAGCTGACCCCGCCCGTGGGGGCAACATTTATTTTTTTTATAAAAATGGTTTGTTTGATGGAAGCGGGCTGGGAGGGATCATGAGCATCATCGGAGTAGCTAGGTCGAGTCCAATCTCGACGTCCACTCTCGATTAAATGTTACAGATATTCTTGATCCTTCGTCATTGTCAGAGTCTTCTATCTCTCTACTTTAACAGTTGTATCTGATGATTCATCAAATCACGAACTCAAACAAAAACATCAGTATTCATCAGAATTGAAGCCATAGTTAACGAATTCTGTTATTAATCTATAAAAAGATTTCCTCCACTTGAAAATTTCCCACTTTCCATCTTCGTTCGTCCTTTAGCTCTTGTTTTCGAGCAGCGCGGCCTCCGTCCTCCGTGTAGCGCCATCTCTTGCAGGCAGCAGCATGAAACGCAAGGCTGTGGAAATCGAGCAGCAAACAAGGACTCGAGAAGCGAAGACCGCAAAGAAGGCGATCGCACCCGAAGACAACAACATGGAACTCAGCCATGGGAGCATCTTTGGATGGAGGTGATGCAATTCTTGGCGCTGGCTGGCTCTGAAGTAACTCTGAATTCACAGGTTTTATTTTACTCTCTTATTTTCTTCCCATCAAAACTACATGTTCTTTCAAAGGAATGCATAACTTACTTTTATTTCTTTCAGATGGATTGGAGGTAGATGGTTCGAATCTCAACTATACAGAATTTTTCTTCAGATGAGATGAAAAATCTACGTACCGATTATAGTAGGAGCTTGGGACTTGAGTACATTGCCTCAAAGTTATTCATAGAAAATGTGGATTCAAACTGAATTGATGAGGTTCAAAGACTTATGAAGAGCTCTAATATGACTAAGCTTACTGGTTTATAGTTTCGAAATATGATGGTGTTTGTACAACCTGTTTAGTACTCGAGCAGGGCCAGATTGATTGCCGGTTTCAGGTTTAACTGATTGAACTAAATTTACAATAAGTTGGATGTCTAAATTCATCATCTATCAACCTGTGTAAACTTAAAGATTTAGTGCATTTAGAATACTTTATCTATCTCTACTTCGTGCTCATGGTGCCAATGCAATTCATCAATCAATCTCTCCTTACATAAGAGATTCTCGTGCTTGCAATTCGAGGAGGCAGCTGCAATCCTCACTCACCATAGCTTCACATTTGCTCTTTATAAAAGAGCCAATGGAGATCTCAAAGGAGCAGATGAAGACTATTTGAATTGTCATCAGATGAATTTGGCAGCCATGAAGACATTGACAGTTCTTCATTGTCCATTCCTCTATTCTATCGGCAAAGATAAATATTGTTTCTCTACTCAATCTGTGTTTATCACTTCCTATTCGCCTACCAGAACAATAACTCATCAAACTCTAGATCCATTGAATCTCATGTGGCTTGGGATTATCAGGGTATCTATCTCCTTGTGTATCCTGGAGAATTCCTTTGGCTTTGTTTCCGTTGTTATAAACAATCTTCTCTAAACTTTTATTTGTCTTCCTATTGCACATTTACAATTCTCTTTAGTGCCTATAACCATTCATTCTGAATCCATTTTCAAAAAACATAAATCTATTCAGTCAATATATTGATCTGCAATGTATTAAATTGCTACTTCATCACAATTGAAACGAGTGAAACATACAAATGATTCAAAAAACCAAACTATGTTTCAACGAACAACATTTTCATACTGCAATTGCGGCAACAATTTCAATAGACAAACAGTTTCAATTCCAAAGACATCAGATTGCTTCAATCAAACACTTAACAGCACATAAAACTCCATAACATTTTGTCAAGTGTGGATAGCACAAGTATAATGCAGGATGAAACTAGTTTGCAACCAATTTCTAGAAGAAATAATTACATTTTTCTCATGAGAAATTTATCAAATAACACAAGTGTAATGTAGGATGAAACCCATTCAAGTTTGCAACCACTTTCTAGAAGAAAAAATTACTACACTTTTCTCATGGGAATTTTATCAAACAAGTGAAATGCAAATTCAAAGGTGTCTATGATGAACGACAACTAAGATGAGACCTGAGGAGATGGAGGCTTCTTCAAGGAGCAAGAAGATTTGAACGCCTCGATCTGCGCCTGACACTTGACGTAGTCGCCTTTGTTCTCCTCCAAGCACTTCTTGAGCGCCTCAACATCGCAAGGAGACGGCCTCCTGGAATCACTTGAGCGCTTGTCATCCCTGCTGCGATCCATATCGGCCGTCCTTCTTCAACTCCCTTCTTGTTCTTATAGGACGAAAGTCGGGTCGGATTTAATCTGGTGATCCGCGCTACCCGCTAATAATAAATCATTAGTCGGTTCAGTTTTCTCGGGTTCGGACTTATAGATAACACGTCGTGTATCCGAAATCCATTAGGGTTGAGAAAAAACGACCACGGCGCTTCTCCGGTTCTCCTCCTACTTCCGCCGCCGTCTGCTCCTCCGCTTTCCTCCGACGGCTCCTCCTCCCTCCGATTGCATCAACGTCGAGCCGACCAGTTTCCAGGGACGTACAGCTTCTGGCGGTGCTCGTAGTACGCGTATTCCCTCATCCTCTCTTCTGCGTGCAGCTCCTGCAGCCTAACTCCGAAGCGTCTAAGATCATAGGAGGAAGGAGAGGTGTGTTTTCTAACCTACTTTGATACAAATACTTTTTTTTTTTTTTTGCTCTTCTCCAACTTATACTGTCGCTCACGTCTCCTCTTCGTCTCCTTCGGGAATACTCCGATGATCACCGTTTTTCTAAGTTTCCAATCGGACTCTTCTCTCACCTCCTTCCTATTCCCTCGATTCTCCATTCGGCAGCGCGCTCATGTAAAATACCGGAACGGGTAAATCATAAAAATATAATTAACCTTAATTTAGGGGTTCTTATGGAAGATGGAGTTAATTAAATTAATCATGAGTTGATTGGTTGGATTGATCAAACCTAACTCATCTAATTGATTAAAGGGTTATTGATTAAGAATTATAGGGTATTGATTTAATGGATATGACCCGACCGTTAAGCAACCATAAGAAGGCTACAGTATCCCTAAAATCGCGACTCGCTTCTCCCTGTTTTTGCCGACGCCGCAGCCTCCTCTCCCCCTGTTCTCGCGCCGCACCGCACCGAAGCTCCCCTTCGCACCTTCATCTTCGCCAGCCGACGCCGCCGACAACCGAGGCTGCCTCTCCTTCCTCGCCAGCAGCACACCACCGCTGCCCCTGCTGCCACAAACCGCCGCCACCTCCTCCTGTCTCCCTCACGCGAAGCCACCACAGCAACGGCCCCAACCCCGACGACTTCTTCCCGAAAGAAGAGCCTAGTCGGAATCGTGGCCACTGCCGTCGCTCGATGCCACACAGCGCCTGATGCCGCCTCCGTCCTGCGTCGCCGCCGGGTGAAGACCAGCGCCGCCGCCCTCCTGCACTGCCTACCTCCTCTGGTCCCCTTGACTCGTGGTCCGACGACCGACGCGATAGGAGTCCGTCCTCTTCCTCCTCTGTTCTGGGGTCGCCTTCTTCTTCTTCTCCCTCAAGCCGACGCCAACCAGGGTTTGAATTAGGGCTTGAGTGGTGCTAATCTTGGAGGTAAGTTCTAAGTATTGTTAGGTTGAATTTCTTGGTTGTAGTTGGGTTGATTTCAGTTATGGTAAAGGGGTTACACTGTTATTGAAGTTTGCCATGTTTTTTGAACAGAATTGTGTCGGTGAAGTCATCTGAGTTCAGTTGTGAGCTAGGGCTTCAAAGCTTTGGATCGTGAGGTGAGTGTTTAGGTTTGATTTTTCGTTTTTGCTATGTTGTAAAATCAGGTTAGAATGAGCATTTAAATGGTGGTTGATGCAAGTGGTTGGTTTGTTGAAGCTGGGCAGGATACAGTTTGATTCGAATTGAGGTGTTTGGTTCATGAAATGAGCTTGGATCTGGAATTTTAGGGCTTGAACAATGTTAAGCTTTAAGGTAATTTATTATTGATTGTGGTTTCTTGAAATGGAGCTGTTGATTAGAAACTGATTGAGTTGTAGATGTGAGATTTTGACTTGCTATTGGTAGTTGTTAATGGATTGTGGTTTAAGTACTGTTGGATTGGTTTAATAATAATATTAGAGTTGTGTTCAAGGGTTTGATCAAGTTGATTGGATCGAAGTGGTAAGGATCGATTAGGGTTCTGTTGAAGAAGTGTAATCTGGTTGGGTGTATGCGTTGGGGTCGAATCAGTTAGGATTTTATTCGATAAGAGCATTTATATCTATATATCGTTGTATTTAGGAATATTGTTTATTTTAATTATAGGATATTGAACCGGATTTCTAGACGGAGGTTCACTTTCCCGATCTTGACTACTTTCAGCAGGCGGGTATCTTGTCTCTGCCTTATCTATTTATAGATATGTCATGTTTAGACATGTATTTATTTCTAGCTACCAGTGTTATTATATTTTCAGTTTATCCATATTTTTGTTTGATACATATGATCTAGTTACTTACCAGATATTTATTTGACTGTATATCATGTGATGCTTTCCATATACTACTGATTGATTGTGATACATTATATTTTCCGATGCACATGCTAGACATATGACTTCGTACCTCAGTAGTACTAGTGTAGTATGCCTGATGGATTGTAGGTGGTTACCTGTACTAGGGTAGAGTTCATGTTATATTATAACACGCTGGCCAGCATACTGTCCATTCGGTCACGCATTAGTGATGACGTCAGAGTGCACAACGATTACACCCCTACCCATATGACCTTACATACCAGTGCTGGATCTGACGGACATATTTAGTTCCCACGCGACCTCACCTAGCGGTGATGGATCTGATGGGCATATTTAGTTCCCACGCGACCTCACCTAGCGGTGATGGATCTGACGGGCATATTTAGTTCCCACGCGACCTCACCTATCGGTGATGGATCTGACGGGCATATTCAGTTCCCACGCGACCTCGCCTATCGGTGATGGATCTGACGGGCATATTCAGTTCCCACGCGACCTCACCATTCGAGTGTGATGGATCTGACGGGCATAGTTCCCATGCGACCTCACATCTCGGTGATGGATCTGACGGGCATTTATCATTGAGGACCCACGCGACCTCACTTTGGTATGTAAGGAGCAGATGGGTAGCAGGGGTGACCAGGATAGGTTTTTATACTTGTGCATGATATAGGGATTCTTTGGTGATATGGTTACTTTTCGATTTTCTGCATATGTTGGATATGTATATACAGGGAGCGTAGGGATTTGTTAGGGATCATGTTACCTATGATTATATCGTTAGCATGTTCTGGTGAGTATATATATACATGTGTTCAGATTTTCCTTCCTGTCATTCTTCTACCGGTATTTCCATTACTGTCTGCTAGCTAATTGATACATGTCTACTTGATACCCGCTGAGTTCGTTTGAACTCACTCCGTTACTTGTATGTCTATTTCAGATTGAGGCCGTCTGGAGAGCTACCCTGCTAGTCCTAAGAGATCTGTCGAGTTGTTTATTTTCATGCTATCGGTATATCGGACTTAGTCGGATTTCCTTACTTGTCTTTCCCATTTGAGTATCTGCAGTTTCGATTATTCGACATTTTGGTTTTATTGCAACTTGGATATTTTGATGGATGTGAGTCTTGTTTTTCATGCATCGTTATACTGGTTGATGTAGATCGTATTATATTTGCGTGGTTGTGCTTGTTTACGCTGCAGGGAGGTTGATAATGATCCTGTGGATCAGTATGTGTTGGATATATATGCATGTGGCGTTGTGGGTCACTTTTATTTATTTAATTCTGTCACTACATATCCATAGCCTGTTATGGATTTATTATATCCTGTATGTATTCCAGAGAAAGTCAATTGTTACAGGGGAGATGCTGCCGAAATTCCTCGGAAAGCTGTCTCCCGGGGCGTAACAGCTCATCTTTTGTGTGCTGATCTCCCGGGTGTGCGTCGACCAGTCGTCCCCTGCGTCCGCTTCGCTTCGTATCGATCAATCCGTCAGCGTTATCGGTTGTCTGGATTCGGAGACGTTGAGGTTCTGATAGATAATGGTCAGATTCCTCAGCGTTTCCAGTCGTCGTGTATCTGAAATCTATTAGGGTTTAGAAACACGAATACACGGAGCTTCTCCGGTTCTCCCGCTGCCTCTGCCGCGGTCTACTCCTTCGCTTCCCTCCGATGTCACCTCCCTCTATTTGCATCTACGTCGTATCGACTAGCTTCCATGGCCGCTCCTGCAGCCTAACTCTGAAATGTCTAAGATCATAGGAGGAAGGAGACGTGTTTTTCTAACCTACTTAATTAGAGAATACAAAGTCAATGTGATGAAAGAACCATAAACAAACTCAAAAAAGATCATCAACTTGTTTTATATTGGGCCATTGTGTCTTCTAGTTGTTCTCGCGTTTATGGTTGTATTTTTTGCAGTCTAGATCCTGTGTACTTTACTTAGTTATACTATATTACTGCCTTGCTAACTATTATCTCAGTGTTTCCATATGGTAATTTTCCCTCTCGATGAATCTTAGATTGGCAATTTTCCTTCTATTGTGGTGATGTTTGTTTTAGCTTGTTAATGTTCAAGCATTTGTGACTTCAACATCCTTATCTATTTCTTTTATTTAATTCATAATATCATTGTTAACTAAAATGATAATGCATGTGATGATTAGCTTGTAAGCATTGTTAAGTATATTGAAGGTTTTAATAATCTTTTTTCCCTTATTGGGTGGATTGAGTATCCTTCACTATCCAAAATCGATATAACTAAGGTTGGTTGGAGTAGGGACTGTCGTTGCTTGTAGTTAGTTATGGTTTTCCTTTGTGATCCCAAATTGGAGTATTAATAGGCAAATCAGGCTCTTTTTTTGGATAATTAAGATGCCATTGTCTAATACAGTGATGCCATAATCTGAGCAGATCCAGACACATTATCGAGGGACTAAGAAGGCTCTTTGAGTTTATCAGAAAATAGGATGGGTACTGAACCAAATGCCAACAAGATACCAAAAGTGGTGAAACTTGACAAAGCACTGAAATTGGTAATGCATTTCGATATCGCCTTTCTTTATTACTGTACATTATTGTTTTAGTATTAGGTTTATTCTTAAGTTATGATGCTTTGTCAATATTCAGTTTATTGTTAGTTCTTAAAATATTAGTGTGATATTCTGAGGCAGGGAGCTCTGAAGACTAATAACTGAAGTTTAGGATCTTGAAAAATAATGTACACATATTTTCATAAGAATCTGCAAACATATTTCTACTGTGTTGTGAAAGTAAATATTTTGAACTCCATGAATCCATTCAATGCCCACTTGTTTCCCTTGTTACATTCTGGTTTGCATGTGAATGTATCACTTACACACACGACCTCTGTTTTTTTTATATTATTCCTTTATCTTGTCATTTGGATTATTGAAAATTCAAAAAAAATAATTTAGAACTATGGGAAGCCATGTAACTATATTGATTCTAATGGAGGTGTGGATTTCAGGCTGAAACATGGGTTAACAATATGACCACATCAGCAGGCCATGAACAGAGCGAAGTAGAATTTGAGGGTCGACCTTCAAGGTGCCTTGAATGTTGCACATTTATGCTTATTATTTGTTGGACAATGTCAGTGTGAGACTTGGTTAACTAATATGCTTTGTGTAGGTTGGGTCTGGGAGCTAAACTCGCACCAAAAGCAAAAGTAGCAGTTTCAGTCGATCAATCAGAGAGGAGATTGCTTGGGAAGTTAAACTCTAAGAAGAAATTGTCTTCAGAAAATGTGGAGAACAATACCTCAGTTAAAGAGAATGTGTCCAGCGAGGAGGATGAACCAGAGAGCAGAACAAGAGCTTTTGTGAAGAAAAGATCGATGCCTCCAGCAACAACTTTACAGTCCAAGAAGAGAAGATGATGCATGGTAACTCCTCATCTAGTTTGGATCCTTTTGGAGATACCGTTGCACTTGATGTTAGGTTATTTGTTGCTTTTGTTATTTGATTGGTTGCAATCTCATTCTCCTATGCTTCTCTTCTCGGTGCTATTTCACCTTTAAAGTATGCCATTTTTATGCACTTATCTTTCTTGGTACATTCATTCTACGCTTTGTATTTTGCAGTTTGGAGATCAACTAATGGGGGAAAAAAAGAGTAAAAACAAATTAGCTTGCGGAGGTACAGCCTTGGCATGAGCATAATTTGTATGTAAAGTCTTTTGCACCTTGTCACTGATCTACAATATTCTGTGTTTGTGTTTGCAAGTTTGTTTGGTAAATTGGAGCTACTAATGGACTGTGCTCAAATGGATGAATAGGAGGACGAATGGGATCAATTTCCTGTAAAGGGCATGGCTTCTCTGCAGCTCTTTATTTTTTTATGTTTAATCTTCGATCAAATACTTAGATCGGACCCCTGAGAATGAAGAATTTTGTGTTCAAACCTCTTTAAAAAACCTCTACCAAAGTTCCTTTCCAATAATTGTAAATAAATGCCCTGTTTGCCATCAATGTGTTGGCATAATCCAGGTTGATTATGTTACATTTTTTATGCAAATGCTGTTTATCAAGTCATTTGATGAATCAGTTTGAAGGATCAAAAAATTAGCCATTCCAGCCTTTGAGTTGTAGTACGATCATAGGAGGTGGGATGAATTTTCTAAACAATAATAGTTTCAATTTCATTTTAGACATGTTATATTTAAGGATTTAAAAATTTTACAGAAATGATAAGCAAGATGAATTCATGGCATGAAACGCAACATGAATGACATGGCAGTCCACGTATTTATGCCACATGGCTTTTTTTTGTTGAACAAAATTAAGACGAGGAGAAATCCGCCGAAACCTTTTTCCCTCTTCCTTTTCGAGCGCGACCGTCGAAACCTTTTTCCCTCTTCCTCCTCGAACGCGATTGCCGCTGAAACCTTTTTCCTTCTTCCTCCTCAAACGCGATCGCCGTCGAAACCTTTTTCCTTCTTCCTCCTCGAACCTTTTCCTTCTTCCTCCGCCGCCCGTAGTCCACGCCGCAATATCTCTTTGAATCAGGAAAAAGAGTTCGATTCCCACAAGGTATAGATGATCCCTTTTTCTATAATCATCTTCTGCTACTAAAATCATGATTTCAATCTCGGTTCTGCTTTTGATTGGGGTAGGAAAACATTTGAAAGATGATGCATCTAATATTTGTGGATTACATCTGAATATTTTTCAGAAAGAGCAACTAAATTTTATTCTCGATTTCAAGATGCAATGATTTTGAATATTGCTCGAGAAACAGAAACAGTATCATATAGCCAGCCAAAAGAGAAACAATATGATAGAGCATGGCACTTGCATGCTGTAGCTAACTTTTTTAATATTTTGCTCCCGGAGCATAGTTGAGTTGGTTACGACAGAGCAGACTTACAGAAGAGGACAAGAGTTCAAATCTCAGCGAAGTCGAGCAATACCCTCCTCTGTCGTGACTAATTATAGTTTTTCGATTTACCTTCTCATAGATGATCGTAGGATCGACCGTATGAGTCGCTGGGATGACAAATTCTATTTTTTCTTTTTTGTTAGAAGAGCTTTTTCAATACTTTTGAAAATATGCTCTGAGAATTTTAAATTGGAAAAATAATCCTTAAGTTTTAAAATGCATATAAGAATACTTTATTATTATTATTATTAATTCAGATATTCAAATTTTACCCTTCAATTAATTTTAAAAGAGATCGATCTGATCCCAGAAAGATTTTCTATTGACCAATGACAATCCATATAATGATCCAACTATCCTAATGATGATTCAAGCGTGGGAGATGAATTTTTTTTATGATCCTTAGATAAGGAAGGTTGCTCTAGTATTTAAGGAGTAAATGTTACTTCAATACCTAATCTCTAGGTGTGAATGCCCTTTAACAGACCCCAAGAGCCAAATCTTGTCATGTTATATATATATACAGGTCTGATATCTTGCCCGACGCTCCCGCGCGACCCCGCTGCGCGATCAGCCAACCTTTCGCCGTTCATCACCGTCGTTCGTCGTCGTCCGGTCACCGCCGGCCGCCATCCCGGGCTCGTTGGAAGCGCAACTCGATGGCGCACACACCGGCATCGGATTCCGGCCGGATTGAGTCGGAATTCCGCCGGAATTCCGGCAGAAACAGAGCAGACAGTTCTGGCGGCGATTTCGCCGGGATCTGACCGGATTCCGACCGAATCGGGGCCAGACTCCGGCCACCTCCGGACCGTCGTCAAGTTGCGGTTCCAACGGGCCCGGTCCGGCGGCCGGAGGTGGTCGGACGGCGGTGAACAGTGGCGGAGAAGCGATGAAGGTTCAAGGAGAAACACTGTGCAATCGCGATAAACGGACGGCTGCGATTTCACGCGATTCGAGCGTGGACGGCGGGGATCGATCGCGCATGAGTCGGGCAAGATACCGTCGTGCATTATATCAAATCTATATATATATATATATATATTGTGGTCATTAAGTATTTGTTGCTAAAAGTACTTATAGATTTTACAATTTTTGAATTAGAGTTTTCTAAATGCAGATACCATTTTGAATATTCTAGGAGTCCTTACCTGCTTGATCAATATTTATCATAATATATTGGTCATCAAATACTTTTGGTTAAAATAATTTATTTAAGTTAAAAACTTATATAAATTTCACCATCACAAAGTCTCAGCAAATTGGAAAGAAACCAGTTAAGATAAAAATATTTAGGTTCACAAGGAAAAAAAATTATAAATTGGGGTGCGAATTGAGAATTTCAGAAATATATGAAAAAAGAGGATATTTGAAAATTTTAAAATAGGAGGTGTTTTCTGGGCATTTTTCAAAGTTAAAGGGCAACGTTGCATTTTTCAGAGGAGCGGCATTATAAAAGACAAAAAAACTTTTTCTCCTTTCTAAAACGGTCATTTTATTCCCAATCCCCCCAACGGACAGTGCAGCGCTCTTCCTCTCAACGGCTCTCTCTAGGGATTTGAGCTGCGAATGCGGCTCGATTTCCTCTTCCCGTCGTGTTGGGAGGTCAAGGTGGCGATCACGAGGAGGGCAGAGGAGAGCGCCACCCTCCTCGTGATCGCTGCCTTCTTAACCTGGGGGAAAAGTTACGCGCACGTAGCCCTCAGTCGAAGGAGCGATCACCCTCGGCCTCATCGTGGAAATGCAACAACGATGGCCGAGAACACAGAGATTGTTCTTGAATGCGAGGACTACAAGGAGGTCATGTTCTTGTCATCACATTACTCTGTTAAATGACTTTTGAGTTTGTTGTTCTATTCTTTCTTTTCCCTAATTTTTCTATAATTTTATTGCTTTCTCTTTTCAATTTCATTACCATCATCTTATTGCAACTATAGACCAGTTTCGTAAAAGATTTTTAAAAAGAGAAATATAGTGGTTTTAAGGGATAACTCACCTTATGAGTGCATAGGATATGGAGTAGAACTAAAAGTAATCCAGAAAATGTTTGTGTTTAGCTTATTTTACGTTTTGCTTTAAGATTTATTTATTCTTGCACAAGTTACTTTTCAGAAAACCATATATTTCATACACTAGATTATTTCATCACGATTCTCATATCTTTAAGAGTTACACGCACGCAGCCCTCAGTTGAAGGAGCGATCACCCTCGGCCTCGCCGTGGAAATGCAACAACGATGGCCGAGAACACAGAGATTGTTCTTGAATACGAGGACTACAAGGAGGTCATGTTCTTGTCATCACATTACTTTGTTAAATGGCTTTTGAGTTTGTTGTTCTATTCTTTCTTTTCCCTAGTTTTTCTATAATTTTATTGCTTTCTCTTTTCAATTTCATTACCCTCATCTTATTGCGACTATAAAGCAGTTTCGTAAAAGATTTTAAAAAAGAGAAATATAGTGGTTTTAGGGGATAACTCACCTTATGAGTACATAGGATATGGAGTAGGAACTAAAAGTTCTGAACCCAGAAAATATTTGTGTTTAGCTTATTTTACGTTCTGCTTTAAGATTTATTTATTCTTGCACAAGTTACTTTTCAGAAAACCATATATTTCATACACTAGATTATTTCATCACGATTCTCTTGCACAATAGTTCTTTATAAAAACATTTGTTTTCGCTGTATATTTTAAACTATCTTTCTGCTCTGTTTAAAATCTCTGATAAAAAAGTTTAAATTAAAAATATTTTTGATTATCCTATTCACCACCCCTCTAGCATCTATCTAAATAGAACAGAATGTGGGAGTTTGAGCATGTGGAGAGTGAGGAGAATGCAACAGTGGCAACTATAAGCAAATCTAAGGACTTTAGGTTCCTCGATAAGTTTTGTCCAAAAACTATCTTTCTGCGCATGAAAAAACAACAATAACCAAATAATTCAGTCATGAAACCCTCTAAAAGAACATCTGTTCTTTTATCTAGATAGACGCTATAGGGGTGGTGAACAGAATAATCAAAAATATTTTTAATTTAAACTTTTTTATCAGAAATTTTAAATAGAGCGGAAAGATAGTTTAAAATATGCAGCGAAAACAAATGTTTTTATAAAGAACTATTGTGCAAGAGAATCGTGATGAAATAATCTAGTGTATGAAAGATATGGTTTTCTAAAAAGTAACTTGTGCAAGAATAAATAAATCTTAAAGCAGAATGTAAAATAAGCTAAACACAAATATTTTCTGGGTTCAGAACTTTTAGTTCCTACTCCATATCATATGTACTCATAAGGTGAGTTATCCCCTAAAACCACTATATTTCTCTTTTTAAAAATCTTTTACGAAACTGGTTTATAGTCGCAATAAGATGAGGATAATGAAATTGAAAAGAGAAAGCAATAAAATTATAGAAAAACTAGGGAAAAGAAAGAATAGAACAACAAACTCAAAAGCCATTTAACAGAGTAATGTGATGACAAGAACATGACCTCTTTGTAGTCCTCGCATTCAAGAACAATCTCTGTGTTCTCGGCCATCGTTGTTGCATTTCCACGGTGAGGCCAAGGGTGATCGCTCCTTCGACTGAGGACTGCGTGCGCGTAACTCTTAAAGATATGATTTTCTGAAAAGTAACTTGTGCAAGAATAAACAAATCTTAAAGCAGAACGTAAAATAAGCTAAACACAAATATTTTCTGGGTTCAGAACTTTTAGTTCCTACTCCATATCCTATGTACTCATAAGGTGAGTTATCCCCTAAAACCACTATATTTCTCTTTTTAAAAATCTTTTACGAAACTGGTTTATAGTTGTAATAAGATGAGGGTAATGAAATTGAAAAGAGAAAGCGATAAAATTATAGAAAAATTAGGGAAAAGAAAGAATAGAACAACAAACTCAAAAGCCATTTAACAGAGTAATGTGATGATAAGAACATGACCTCCTTGTAGTCCTCGCATTCAAGAACAATCTCTGTGTTCTCGGCCATCATTGTTGCATTTCCACGGCGAGGCCGAGGGTGATCGCTCCTTCGACTGAGCTAGGGCTGTGTGCGCGTAACTCTTCCCCCAGGTTAAGAAGGCAGCGATCACGAGGAGGGCAGAGGAGAGCGCCAGACCTCCCAACACGACCGGAAGAGGAAATCGAGCCGCATTCGCACCTCAAATCCCTAGAGAGAGCCGTTGAGAGGAAGAGCGCTGCACTGTCCGTTGGGGGGGGGGATTGGGAATAAAATGACCGTTTTAGAAAGGAGAAAAAGTTTTTTTGTTTTTTTTTTAATGCCGCTCCTCCGAAAAATGGAACGTTGCCCTTTACTTTGGAAAATGCCCAGAAAACACCTCCTATTTTAAAATTTTCAAACATCCTCTTTTTTCATATATTTCTGAAATTCTCAAATCGCAGCCCAATTTATAATTTTTTTCCTTGTGAACCTAAATATTTTTATCTTAACTGGTTTCTTCTTTCCAATTTGCTGAGACTTTGTGATGGTGAAATTTATATAAGTTTTTAACTTAAATAAATTATTTTAACCAAAAGTATTTGATGACCAATATATTATGATAAATATTGATCAAGCATGTAAGGACTCCTAGAATATTCAAAATGGTATCTGTATTTAGAAATCACTAATTCAAATATTGTAAAATCTATAAGTACTTTTAGCCACAAATACTTAATGACGAGAATTGCCCCGGGAATTGATACTATAATCAAGAGGTGCCCTAAACCCTATGGTGCTGTTTGAAGCTTTCTTTCTAAGGAACCAAGAGAGGTGGGTAGGGCAAGCTATAGAGATATATGTTCCACAAACATCTTACTTGAAGCTCTGTTCCGAGTGCACTAAGCGAAGAGGCGGGACCTACCAATCATAGGTGTGAACAAAGCACCATTCCGATTTCCGTCAATTCAATTCGTAAATCTACAATAGCGATAACGTTCTTTTAAAACACTGTAGCAGCAGTCGGAACTCGAGTTCTTAGTGCCAGGTGCAATAAGTACGCCATTTCCAAGCGTCCTTGTGAAGCGTGCGTCATCTCTTGTCTGAATTGAAGGCATCTCAATTACTACCTAAGGCCTCTCCGACCTTGGTTTACGTCTTCTTCTATCCTCACCTTGCTTCCTTTAAGCCTGAGATTACTATCTCCTGGGACTAAGAACCTTACGTTAGAACGCTTTCTTTATAGATCATATATCCCCTTGGAGTCAGAACCGATAGCAAAAGAGATTGACGCGTAGGTAGACTCAGTCCTTATTTATTCTAGATCTAAACCCTGGGAAGCTAGGGGTTGCCCGTTCTCATACAGGTAGGCTTACTCCTAGCATGAGGGAATTAGCTTAATAGAAACGGACTGACCTATCCACAGGGACTTCAACCATGGAATGAAAATCTCTAGCACTTTCCCTTCCTTTTAGCCATGCAACCAGTCTCCACTTTCTTGGAACTCGGGACTGACCTTCAAATAGCATGCTGATTTATAAGCGTACTTTCTTTCTCCCTCAAGACTGAAAAGATCTGACCTGACCTGGGATAGAGCTAGAGCGTGCTATTGTGGAGCGTAAGTTACCATGCGCTGGAGGAGCCGAAGGAAGAAATTCGATAAGTTCAAGATGAGAAATAGGAGTAGGAGAACGAGCTATCGAGTCAACTATTCTCTGGCTGTATCCAGCTTGGGAAATTCCGTCAACCCCTCTTGCATAGGAAAGGGTATCCTTCCCACAGACCTCTGTCTTGGTTGCCCCTACTTATATTCTTGATCAATCTTTCGTTTTATCACGTGCTTTCGTTCGAATCTTAATTAAATCCATTGTAAGATATTTTATTTTAGTAGAATGAAAATTTTAAGACGTTGATTGTTGAGCACAATGTCATATACGCATTCGAATTTACTTTGATAATTAAAAGAAATTTTTAGAATTGATCACCTCTAAGATTAAAGGAATCAAAAAACTTAAATACCTGAATTATATATATACCATCCAAAAGTATTTGTTCTTCATATTCATGATCCAAATATAAAATGAATTACTCATCCATCAGAGATGATTTAGAGACTCAATGTGATTTAAACACCATCCCTCCCTATCCCTATCCGTATCCCTAATGCATTAAATATTTGTCTAATTCTATGAAGATGATCTATTATCTCAAGCAAAACTATACAAATCCTAGTTGGGAGCCACCTCCCCTATCGCAATAAATCACAAACTAGAGATCTCAATCTGAACTCCCAACTCCAAATGAACACAATTTTCCACAAGCAAATGACATTGATATTTGTTTTATTTTACAACATAAAAGGTTAAAATATCTAAGTTTTGAATAAGTTTTAGCACAATATTAGGCCTTTTGGTAGTACTAACACTACAAAAATACAGAGTATTAATAATGAAAATTTTTTATGATAAATTTTGCGATGAAATATACTTTGGTCATCAATTTGCAACGAAATTGACGACGAATATAGTTTAATTGTCAAAATTACGATGAACAAATTTTTATCGCCAAATTCGTAGTCAAATAGCGACGAATCCAGAATTTGTTGTCATTTTCCGGATTTGTCACAAAATTTGACTAACGAATCCGAATTTGTCGCCAAATGTTGACAACGAATTCATAAATTCGTCGCAATTTTGACGATAAATCCGGTTTTCGTCGCCAAAAAAATCCTAACTTATCACGCGGCTCGATCCCCTTTCTTCTTCTCCTTTACGATTTTTCTCTTTTTCTTCGCGATTCTCTGCCCTTATTTTTGTAGTATAAGACAACAAACTGAAACGGCACGAATTCACAGTTCTTCGATAGGCTAAAAACCAGCAGCAGATTACAACAATATAAACACCAGTTGACTGCAGACATGGATTTCAAAGTGGTCGTATGAGCTGAGGTTGTCCTTCAGAAGCCACTTCTGCAGTCTCCCAAGGCATTAGAGCTATCATTGCATCAATGATCATTGTTCCAAAAATAGACAAGTAAATTAATTAGGCAAAACATCAAGCAGGGAAAGAATAAGACCTAAAAAAGTTAAAATCAAAATGTCAACTAGTCAAGATCAGAATTTTCACTGAGTCATATTTCTTAACTAACATTCATGATTAAGGGACTAAACTGGCAGGAGTCTACTGATACAGTATACACTAATAATTATTACCAATTTAGCTCAGAAAGAAAATTTATTTTAGTCCAGAAACGTAATCTATATTTCAAAATATATAAAAAATTGTCAAAGCAGCAAAAAAAAATTAAGTCCATATGAAAAATATCTTCACTAGAGAAAGTTTGGAAACCTAGCCTTAAAGCACTTCAGAAAATTCACCTTAAATCAAAGAGAAAGAGTGATTCCTTATGTATTGAACCAAATTTCTCTAATCCTCATGGTAAACTTTTATGTAAAAAGTAATGAACAAAACAAAAGGAAGCAAAGCAAGATAAAACTGTCATTTTGTATAAACTATATGTGAGTAAGCTTTTCGACCGGTTTCTTATAAAAAGTAAAATTTTCTCGGGTGAAGATTTATATTAGATTCCTGGTTACTAATTGACGTGTGATTTAATAAGTAAGCCTTTGGAGCGGTTTTCTTATAAAAAAAAAAATTTTCCGTTGCCGGGAGTCAACCTGCGTTTTTTGAACGAGAACCGAATAACCGAACAATCCAGACTACAAGCGATTTATTCAAAATGGATGGTTACTAATTAATGTGTGATTTAATCAGTAACTTTTGGATAAGTTTTCTTATAAAAAAAAACATTTTCCGTTGCCGGGACTCGAACCCGGGTCTTTCGGGTGAGAGCCGAATATCCTAACCAACTAGACTACAACGGATTTGCATAAGGTTCTGGTTACTAATTTATATGTTATTTAATTAGTAAGCTTTTGAAAAAAGAAAAATTTTCCGTTGCCGGGACTTGAACCCGGGTCTTTCGGGTGAGAGCCGAATATCCTGACCAACTAGACTACAACGGATTCATATTAGAGCCTGATTAAAAGTTTATCTGTGATTGAATAAGTAAGCTTTTGGTACCTTTTTTATAAAAACTAAAATTTTCCGTTGCCGGGACTCAAACCCGGGTCTTTCGGGTGAGAGCCGAATATCCTAACCAACTAGACTACAACGGAATCATACTGAGGTTTAATATGGGTTATATTTAAATAGTTCTAAAAATCTGGTATTTCGATAACAAAATATAATCTTTAAATGCATTTTGACAATAATGAAAACTTAGGCGGTAAAATTGCTAAATATTATGGTATTTCGAAAAACACCCCCTTTTGTGAATAATAAAACCATGGGAAGTATTTTGTGAATAATGAAACTACGAGAAGTGTTTTGAAAAAGAAGCCAAACTTTGGGCAATTTTGAAAATTTTCCTTTGCAGGAGAACTATTGCGATAAATCGATAGCTGTCCCCATTACTCGAGAAATCGAGCCGTTAAAGCGAGAGGGCTCGGGAGAGGGAGGGAAATGGCGGAGCGCGGCCAAATCGATCAAGCGTCGCCTGCGGGAAAGGTTGATGCTGATGTATTCTTGACTGAACCGAGGTCGTTCAAGATGGATCGGCGGTCGCCGGAGGCGGCTGCCCTCAGAGACGCCGTCTCCCGCAAGCTCCTAGACTTCCTCGGCGCTTACTCCGACGACGTCCTCACGGTACAAGATTCCACTACCCGTTCTATGATTTCTCTTAGATATTGTATATACTGTACATCTGGCAATGGCCTCGCTTTATTATGGAAATTTCCCGGGTAGGGTTTTGTTTTGAGTTGGGGGGTTTTTCCCTTGGGTCGGGCGAGTTCTTGGAGAGACCGCGATTGGGATCTTGGAGAATCCCCTCTGAATTACGCTTGCCAGTTAAAAATGGAGATCGTTGCTTTATTTTATTGACTAAATATGGGCAAGCGCGAAGAGAGGCCAAGAATCATCCTAACGCCTGTCCTGTGGGAAACCAAACTTCGGTTTTGACTATTTCATGATGCCGGAGCAACAAATAGGATAACTTGATAGGTTTGGGTTAATGCTGAGAAGTTAGGAAATGCTCAATCAAACTGGTTGAATTCTTGGATTTTTTTCGAGTAGAGTATACCGCATAGGCTCCTATTTACATCATGATTTTCAAGCAAGCTCTAGAAGATATCATGGTTGGGTTGCTATGAAATTTGTTCTGGGCTATTCTCTTCCTATACTATGGGGCCTTATGTTTCCTTAAAGATCAAATAATCATGGAGTTACTGCTTTTGCTGTATAAGTACGCCTTTTCTTCAGTATTTCAAAATTTTTTCTCGGAGCTTCATCTTCATCAATGTGACTTTTTTTTTTTTTTTGAGTTATGATGATAGGTGGATAGACAGAATCTGTGTCATATTTCATTATTGTGCATTGAATAACGGAAATTCTAGTCAAAGGTGGGTAAATGGTATCACAACAAATAAATAGTTGCAGATGAAAGAAAGGTTTGTGTATGTGTGTGTGGGTTGTTTGAAACAAGCTCCTCATATTGAGACATGAAGATGATAATGAGGTTAGAAACAATGGTAATTGGGAAGTATCAGCATATATTATTAAATTTCTTTTCCATTACTTTCTTCACGTAGCATAGTGATCAACTGGTTGCCTCCCTCTTCCCTTCTCCAATTATATCGATCCCATTGGGAATCAGAGCCAACAGTTCCACTGATAATTTTCTAAGCATTTGCTGTCCATTGTCCAATTTATTTTAGTAAAATAAAGCAAATAGTAATTTGTACAACCTCAATTCTTACAAGCTTCAATTCAACTGCCTTGTTGTATACTGACACAAATATAATCAAATTGGATTGGGTGATGCCAATCCAATTTTTCTAGAGAATTTGAACAATTCATAAAGATCATAAGTTTAAAAAGAATTATTAAAAGAATTAGCAAGGCATGAATAAGGAAAATTAGATGGAATCAATCAAAATATAGGTCAATTGACAGATTTTTTGGAACATGCATGATCAATCTTGAGAACTTCTCTTGAGTTCCAACTTGATTCTTAGTAAACATGTATGGGAGAGAGAGTCTTCATTGTTTACTTGACTCCCTTCTTGAATTACTTGATCTTATTGCTTGTTCAACTACATTGTGGCTTGTGATCCACCACTTGCTATACCTAGAGCCCTACACATCTCTCTATTTCATCGTTGATAGAGAGAAGTTATTGTTGATTGAGAGAAAGGACAATAATATCTCTCAATCAAGAGGGAACACAAAATCCTCTATCCTCTAAAATTGTTTTGAATGTAATTAAGGCCCAACTAGACTCTATAAAATGGATTAAACACTAATCAAGTTTTATTAAACAACATATTACTAATCCAATATTATTCAGTAATTTTATATTGATAAAATATGATTTTATTAATTAGCATAATCTCTTTTAGTATTTATTAATTATATATTAATATATATTACTTTATTATTTATTAGCAATGCAACATCTTTATTATCTACTGACAATGTAAATGTATTTATTCTTCAGTTATTTTACAATGCAATTTAATCAAGTAATAATTGGATATTATTTGTCTAATAATCATGATTTAAAAAGCCTACACGGTTGAATGACTAGATAACAAATTTGCAGTGTTTAGGCACATATGAGGGTTTATATGTGGTTCATTTCTTTAAGAAAAACCTAACATTCATTATACTGGCAATATTGTATGACATCAAATGTAAAAAGAGTTTGCATCTACTATTAGTGCATTAAATTAAGCAACCTAAGCATTGAATATATATAAAATTTAAGTCTATCATTTAATGGTTAAATTGATCATTCTAACTAATTTATAATTTCATACATGAAATCTAAAAATACATATAATACAAAACATGTAATATGTAACAATTCATACTAATTAACATAATAATCCATATACTAAAAAACTTTCCTAAGCTATAAATATTCTTGTTTTTTTTTCTCTATTTGGTAAACCTGGTTTAACCTAATGCATTTTGTTTAACTTGAGTATGACTTGGACTTTAACAAGCTAGCAATCTATTTATCCTGAATGATCCATATGTGGCCATAAGCAGATGTTGTGCTGTCCCCTCACTGCGTAAACTTATGCATTCACATAAGTGGCTTAGGAGGAGACTTTTTAAACCAATGCTAATAATAGCAGTTTCATACTGCCAATACATTATGCAATATTTTAGTAATCTAATGTTTTAGAATTATATAATTTATATTCATATTATGTGTTAAATCTGGTATTTAGTTAAACATAATATATATCACTCTGAGATATCTTTTATTATCTCAGACATGAATTTTTATTTTATCTTCTCTTGTTTTGTAAACAAAATATTTTTTCTGATGAGTTCTGATTTCACCAATCCTGCTGATCTGATTCAATCAGTACCTAAATTTTTGATCGTCCAATTCTGTTACTCATACTGATTTTGGCAATCATGTTAAGATTCATCTCCTACTCTGGCCAAACAATGAATTTAGATGTTCAGAAATGCAATTCCAATGCTCATAACTCTTAATATGATTGGTCATTTAGTCTCATTCAAATTGTAGTTGCTCTTCTCTATGGTAGTGGTTAGTATACCAGTATGCTAGATTGTGGGAAGTAATTGAACGTCGCCCACAGCTGTAATTTCAATTGCAATGGACCATTGTAATTTTGGTTGTGCCAGATTATTATCCCAGTCTTTGTATAAATTTAAAATTGTAACTTTTATTTTGTCAATTTGGTGAAACTATAATGATTATTTGATTCATCATTATCAAGCCATGTTTGCCCTGAGTATTTAGGTTTGGCTACATGGATTTAAAGTTGTAACATTTATTTGTCAATTAGGTGAAACTATAATGATTATTTCATTCATCATTATCAAGCCATGTTTGTCCTGAGTATTTAGGTTTGACTACATGGATTCCTTCACTCTGCAAGGCTCTATCATTAATAGTATCCAGATGATGAGATCTCTTAGATCACATTTAATCACCATCCATATTGTTTATTGTAATTGTTGACTTGTTGTTAATTGATTTCCTAAGTGTTGTAGTATGGTGGGTTGGAATAAAGTTTTATTTGCTTATCCAGGAGTACATTATTGTTCTTGTTTGCAATGGGAAGCATCAAAATCAAGCCCGAGATGAACTGGAGGCATTTCTTGGCAATGAAAGTGAAAATTTTGTAACATGGTATTTTATTCTTTTAATAAACAAATCTATTGATGTTTTATGCAGGTATTGCTTATTCATCTATGATTTTGTGCAGGCTTTGGAATTATCTATCACTTCAAACTAATGTTTCAAATACACCTGTTCAATGTTTAGATGAAACAACCAAGGTAATCTCCATAACTTGTCATGGAACAGGAAGTTAGCTATTACAATTTGGGCTATAGCTATTGGTGAAGCAACATGGACTTCCGAGCTACATGTTTCGGTGGTAAACACATGGGGCAAGCTATGCTTAACTGGGTATATTATATGTGGATAGGCAATGCCGCATAGCATTTATGCTTCACTGTACCATGAAAATTAAACTTTTTTTAGGCCAATCTAAATCTCACATGTAACATCAAAATGTCATGCTGGGCAAACAAGTTTTATTGTTTGAAATGTGGAATCTCTCTTCTCTATCTTCCATCTATTAGAGATTTAAGCTTATTAGTATTTGCTGGATCAAGTAGATGAATTACTAATTGATTTAAAATGGAAAAACTGATTTCTAGCATCAAGTGTATATTATAAATTAAGATTACTATTGGTGGAAGACAACCCACTCTAGCTCTTGCTTACTTCCCTTGCTTGCTTGTGCCCAAGGGGTTCCATGGGGAGGAAGGTTTAGTGAAGAAACTTTGGTTGCATATTTACAGAAAACTATAGAAGTATTTGAGTCCTAAGATGAAGAATTATAGAAAGCTAGAAGTTGGAAGAGTTTGGTGATGGCAACATTTAGTAGTGCTGATTTTTTTAGTTTGCGTAAAGCTTCTATTGCATATTTCTAAAGCAATGAAACAACTTGGCATAAGGCTGTTTCATGTGCCTAGTCCACCCACTGGTGCTAGTTAGGTGATAGGTCCATAATGGCACTGTCTGGAGTGTTGGGCTACTCTTTCCCTTTCTCTGTTTTTTTTTTAAACTTAATTTATCATACAACTTGACAATAATTAAGTATGTATTGTTGGTATTCTTTATTTCAGTCTAAGGGCGGTTTTTCTGATCCATCACATGATAAAGAAAGCTTGAGCCATGCAAACAACATTGATGATTTAGAGAGACCTAAAGGTTGGCGTCCTAGTGAAATTGCTTCTGTCAAAGTGCATGCTGATAGGCCACATGAACAAACATATGCAATTAATAACTTTGGCCGTCTGGACAATATTAATCAAACTCAAAATGGATTCACAATGTCTGTGGATGCTAGCCTGATATCCTCTGCTAAAATTTTTTCTGGTGGTGAGCATTGCCTAGAAAGACAGAATCAGCACTGGAAGGTTGATTGGCTAAGCCTTCTTAGTTCTCACATTACTTTCTAAAAGGGCCTCCCCTATCTAACTTCATCATTCGTATGGTAGAGCAGATAACCAAAAATAGCTCAAGTGCATCGCCTTGTCAACCTTTGCATGTGCCAAAGACAGAAACAGTCATGAGGAATTCACAACCAATTGGTAGAGACAAGTCTTTTTCCTTTTTTCCTTTTAAAATACTTTTTCCTGCTTTTTTTTTCCCTTGGAGAAGCTAAGACAACTCTCACTTCTCTGCTTTGATAGACAATTTTTAGTAAAAAAAATGTGTGTGCAAACTATTTGCCCATGTATATGTATCTTATACAATGTTCTTCTATCTTTTGTTCATGCAGAAGATATTAAACATGAGTTTCTTTCCTATAGAAATACTGTTCCAAGTGAGCCTTCTGCAAATGATGTGGATGCCATAGAGGCACAGATTACAAGGCCTCGTGGTAATGTTTGGGATAGGCTAGGCAAGCCATGCAAAGAAAATGAGTCCTTATTAAGAGGTGAAAGGCACTATATCACTACAACAGAAAAACTAAACCCTCATACTGAGGAAGGTCAAGACTCAAAGCTAGTAGTAGCCGAGCCATATGCAACTTTTAGTGGCAATAAGACTGAAAATAGTGATGTGTTTGATAAAGGTCATAAAAGGAGGCTTCCCACTAACAGTTCTCAAAGACATGATGTGCAGGAGTACAATAAACAGTACTCATTTGAACCAGTGGATAAATCAAGAAAGATAAGACTAGGCGATATTACTTCTGGCAATATGTATGCCTCATTTGCAGGCAATGAGAAAAGCCTTCTGCAAACTAAAGAGGCATTACAAGAGGTAAAAGGCTCTGTACCCATTAAATGTCAATATTTTCCTATTCTTAGTGAGTTAACAAGTGTGAAAAATAATACCATGAAGGAGCCAACATGTGCTTCAGCATCATCTTTAAATGAGCAGAATAAACAGTCTGATAAATTAGTTCAATCTCCATCAAAGAAGAATACCTCAGAAACAACTATGGCACAGAATTCAGTTTCATACAGTTTAACATCAGATAAATCTGAACCCCTGAAGTTTACGAATAGAAACAGTGAACCCAGGCCCATCCAAAATGTAAGTAATAAACCAAACAATGTGAAATTTACGATAGATTTTAAACTACTGATTTTTTTATTATTTCCTAATGCAGGAAATAACTGATGTAAAATTAAAGCTGCAACAAGTGGAAAAGGATATGCAAAAGCTCCGGTCAAAACAGGCAGATTTGAATAACTCAAAATCCAAGTTACCATCAGGTCATTAATGCACTATGAAATGCCTTTCATTAAAACCTTGAAATAACATGTATTGTTTGTTTTTCCGACACGGTAAGCTGTAGGTACTTGCAATTATTAGCTCATATTTTATATTGCAGTAGGTTAGTCATCATTCTCATTAATGTTTCTCTGTTCGTTGTGTGGATTTACTGGCAAGCTTTGTTGCTGGTCAAGAGGAAGTCTTAGTATCAGTAGTTATTTTGTTTAGGTATTGATACATCATCATCAGAGTATGTTTTCTCTGTGAATGCATGTTGCACCTCATTACTTCTGTACTGCTGTAGTCATACTTGTCTGTGGTTGTATGAATACATGGATAGATCTGTGATAAAACTCAGCAAGCAAAGTCCAAGTGAACATTTTAAGTATTTTCATTGATATTTTACATAATTTACTGACTTTCCTGTTCATTGGTTTTTGGTTGTAGTCGCACTTCAATGTTATGTAAGGGCCTCCTGTATGTCTTGACTTTTTGTTTGAAATTGGTTTTGCCTTTTCAAATTTAAAGTGTCACTCTAAAATGGAAACTGTTATGTTCTGGACAGCATCTATCCATGTGGCAATATTTGGTGCCGAATGATTTTTTTTTTGTTATTGCAGCATTCATATTTTCTCCTGCCAAATGTCCTTACTTTAACATGTTTATTCTAATGTTTTAAATTTTGTACATGATTTGTTTTGGTGGATTGCTTTTGCACAAAATAACTTATTAGGCTACCATGGGGAGCTGCTTTCTCATAGTAATCATCATTCTTTTAACTAGATAGCAAAAGGAATCTTTGGCTAATTCAGCTGATGGTATCTCCTTGGTAGGCTTACCATGATAAAATCATGCCTATTAAGCTCTTGGCATCTGTCACTCTTAGAATTAACCATTGAGAATGAGTTCCTTGTTTTGCAGGTCAGCACCACAACACAAAGGAAGATTTTGAGTCAAGAACTGCTGTTGTCTCTAATGTAAGTCAGCAAAACATTTAGAAAGTAGCTTTTATATATTTCTTCTCTAATTGCTTGTTTCAATTTGGTAAATAGCCAAATATCCTGGCAGTCATTAATGTGAAATTTTGTTGTGCAAATCACATTGGATTCTTCAGTATGTCAGATGGACTTGGGTTTCTGTTCTCAGCTAGTGTAGCATCAAAGAATTGATGGATATAGAGGATTTAATTCCCCAATTTATTAATCATGCTTCCCTTCTGTTCTTTTTAATAAAAGAATTTAAGGGTTTTGTGGATAGTAAATCTGTATGTAAAATTCCAGTGTAATCAGTTTCCAAGACCATTGACTTTAGCATACATCATTTGACCATGAAGATGATCAGGCTAGAAAAACAACAAGAAGAACTAGTATGTTCAAAATAATTTACACAATTCGTTAGTGGTCATTAAGCTCAATACTACAATGACAATCAATTGTGTATTCAAACTATTTTTAGATTGGTTACACTAACCTTATTTTGTGATTGAGCTTTTTATGTAAGGTTAAGCACTAGGAATATCCAAGTCATTTTAAACTAGTTTTTTTATAACAAGTATGTTAAAGCTAGTTTTCTTTATCTTCTTCTTTACACCTTCAACTATACTTAATTCAACTTGCTTAAATGTGAAATATATATGTCCGTAACATGTTAATTTTTCTCATTTTATCTTTTGATTGCTTGTAGATAGATTTTTTTTTCTTTTTTAATTTGTCATTTAGCTCTTTGATAAGCCATATTGGCAGTAGCCATGGTTGTATGATGATAAGGCTGAGTTGCAATTTGCATGTTGGTATGAAGTTCTTGAATAAAAACACAAGGTTCATAGGAAAAATGCATGTCTTCAGGTATCTGATGCTTCTGATGCAGGTACATTTTGCAGCATCAAGGGAAGCACTATTCTCTCATTTTACAAAGTGTGGTGCCATTGTTAAAGTTACCTTGCTAACTGATGCGTTAACTAACCATCCAAAAGGGTAAAACCTTTGCATCTTTTGATTCCTGTTCTAAAAAGATCTTCATCTTCTATCAATCAATTTGAATATGCTGAAGTGAACAATGAACCTTGTTTTTCTAATCCAGAGAAGCACATATTGTCTTTGCCAACAAAGAGTCAGTTGACAAGGCAATATCATTAACTGGAACCTCATTCTTTTCTCGGATATTGACGGTATGTTGAAACTATATTTACACTAATGCATACAATTAAATCAGATATTTCATGGTGTTTCCTAAGTTTTCTTCTGAAAATTGAAAACTATTGTTGACCTTTGTGATTCTTGCTGGCACATGAAAACTATAAATGCCATGCTATAAACCTTGAACTATGGGCTTTTATATTACACTTGTGGCATAATTGTCCACCTGGAGAAGTGTATTATAAGTTGGTACATAATGGAATGGGAATGGACCATTTTGTCTATGACTGTTCATGGATCGGGTGGGCCCATTTAAGATGGAATGTTCCTTCCATCCAGTCAATAGTTTAAATGATGAAATGAAGCTGTCTATCTCTACCAAATACAATATTTCTTATCAGTTTTGAAGTCTGAAATTAAGCTATATAAAATGGACAGGTTGTCTAGGCCGGACTAGGCAAGCAAGATGACTACATTGAGTAAATCAAATGGACCTAGAGATTTGGGAACTATGTGGACCCGGGTGTGATAGGCAGGTCGAGCAAGCTAGGCAAGATGGACACGTTAGGCTAAACAAGCAAGATGTAACATAGGTAGTCAGGCAAGGCAGTTCAAGCAAGCTAGGTTGTTGTGCAATATGGGCGTGTTGGACCATGGATTAGTCAGGTGGGCTGTATCATCCTAGCAATACAATGGTTTGAGCAGACTAGGTGGATTAGGTGAGCCAAATGGGCAACCTCTACCAAGCTACTTGTCCTATTGGTATTGGATGAGCTAGGCCAAGCAAGTTGGGCAATTTGTTCCAGATGAGCCAAGTCAGCTCAGCAAGCAATTGACCTAGGATTATTAGCCCAGGTGGCACAGATTGACTAAGTTGTAATAGAATGCATCATTCCACTTGTCATTCTATCCATCATTGCAACCTATGCTACTTGGGGACAAGTACTGAATATTAGTGTGGATCCAAGTGTCTATGACTATTTCTTGATTTTTTTACACGCGATTAATAGGGACATAAGTGTTTTTTCAGTGTTAAGTGGCAGTGCATGACATCGGTATCAAGTAGGCGAACAATCCAAGTATCGTTAATGCAACACAGCATGGAGGATCATTCACTTATTTATTTGTTTTCCGTTCTCATTTTCATTTCCATTCCACTCTTTCATTCTCTTTTGCCAATTAAAATCTATGAATAACACTATCATTTTTGGCAAAGTACATCTGTAATACACTGAAAATTATTATATTTTTGCTTTTTTTCATCCTATATTTTCAAGTAGTACATGGGTCATTCCACTGACTTAAATCTTATAACACTGACAACAAACAAGGGCACAACTGTGGATCTCTTTGTTAATGGCCTTCCGTGTGCTCTGATCAGGTATCACGGAAAACAGAAATGGCTTCAGGGTCAGTACCAACTCAACCTGCTATGAAAGTTGCACAATCATGCTATCCTTCGTCACAGAAGGGTACCTTTCAAAGACATGCACATTCAAACTTCCAATGGAAACGGGAGTGATCAAGCTCACCTTTGCAAAAAAAAAAAAAAAAGAAGAAGAAGAATTTTCAATTGCTTGTGAGTGATGAGAACTCTGTGATCCTAGGTGAGACATTTCATCTATAGATCAAGATTCAGGCTCCATACTAGGGCAGAGAATCTTTGGTGAAGAGAATGCCGTAAGGACCATTAAGAGAGGCCAGTTTAAGCTAAGGTGTTATAACAGCAAGCTGTTCATGTAGTTGTGAGTGTGTATTAGGTTTGCTGAAGTCAGAATACAATTGCTACATCGATACAGTTTTGCGCCATTATTTTTGCAATTTAAGACTGGAAACATTGCTGTTATTTCTGTCCTTTATTGAGCTATATGAACAAATTTTATATTCTTCATTGTTATCCTAATCAGACATATTTGTCTTTTGCAACAATAGATGAATCATGACGATGTGAATTGTTAGAGGTGCCCATGAGCCAGGCATGAACACACATACAGCCTTCATGTTTGTCATATTAACGTGATATGTTTTCACACGAACGTTTGGTATACTCTGCTGAAAGTATCGACCAGAAAATAATTTCCTGTAAATTGTTGTTCGTTAAACTTTTTTTTATTATAATTGTTAGAGGTGTCAGTATCGTATTTTTTATTTTCATCTTCGAAAGAATTTAACCTAAAATTTATACATAGATACAGTATTATTTCACTGAAGTGGTGAATATGCCGAGTATATATCATATCATTTAAACAATAATAACAATTTAGTGAGAAATAATAATTTTAACATGCTAGAGATATTTTGATGATTTTAAAATTCCGCATTATAGGAATAAGGCACACTTGAATGATAAAATAAAATTCTTTTCTCAATTTTTTTTTTTTGCAACTGACTCAATTTATCAAATTTATACAATTTCATAGATAGGTTCCAATCCAAAAAGATAATATGCTAAATTAAATTACCCTCAAAATAAATCTCCATCACCTTTATATATTTTACATTTAATTTTTATTCAATTTGTTTTAATATACAATTAATCAAATCAAGATAATCCAAACCATAAATTACAGGGGGAAAAGGGAACAGAAGTACACTAAATCGGCTCTATAAGCAATAGCAGTGTGAAGTGAAGATAGCAAACTCACCCAGTAGAGGTTATTCATTAGGCTTCCCTCGCCGGAGTCTTCAACAGTTGTTACAAGACAAGTCAAAAGCTTCAAACTTTGAAGGATGGATGGCATAACCAATCACTTGTTTCAAGTTACTATTAAAGAAAACAAAAAAGAAAGGTTCCAGTTCTTACCACTGAGAATAAATAAGCTTAATAAGGACTTAAATGGAAAAAGGCCTTCTTTTGATGGAGGCCTACCAGTGCATAAATAAATACCAAGCACCACTCTGTGTAGCTCAAGCTCAGATCAAATCAGCAACGTTGGAAGGCAGTTCCTCTATCACCACGTTATAGAACTTCTGGATGTCAAACAGCATCCTCTGGTCGTCAGTCGTAACAAAGTTTATCGCGACACCCTTTCTCCCGAACCGCCCACTTCGTCCAATCCTGTGGAGGTAGTTCTCCGGCTGCGTCGGTAGATCATAGTTTATGACTAGGGAGACTTGCTGGACATCGATGCCGCGGGCGAGGAGGTCAGTTGTGATGAGGACTCGAGAGGAGCCTGAACGGAACTCACGCATAATAATGTCCCTGGTGTTTTGGTCCATGTCGCCGTGGGTTGCTGAGACGGTGTGATCCCTGGTCCTCATTTTGTCGGTGAGCCAGTCCACCTTGCGTCGGGTATTGACGAATATGACACTTTGTGTGATGGCCAGTGTCTCATAGAGGTCACAGAGGGTATCTAGCTTCCAATCTTCCTTATCGACATTCACATAGAACTGCTTGATACCCTCGAGGGTGAGTTCGTCACGCTTCACGAGAATTCTAACAGGTTTGTTCATGAACTTCCGGGTAATCTCCAGGGCTTCAGGTGGCATTGTGGCAGAAAAAACTCCCACCTGAATCTTTGAAGGAAGTAGTTGGAAGATGTCGTAGATCTGAAACAAACGAAGCATATTTTCAGTTCAAGCAAAAAAAAAAAGACCTTTAATTTGTAAAATGAAGAGTTAACACACTACTAACACTCAAAAAGGAATGTCAGAAAAAGAGTAAGCAGCCACAGAAAACAAAAGAAAAATCCAAAATAACCAAATTGTTTGTAGGTCATTCAAGAGGTAAATAGAAGTTCATCCAACGTTTTTGTTAAATATTAACAAGCAAAAAATTTATATAGCAGTACAAAAAGCTTACCTATGTGCTTCACCTGATAAAAGGATAATCGTAACACACGATAATCTTAGAACGAGGCCCACCAACTGAAAATTGTAAAAATACTTCAACATATCCTTTGGCGAGGTTAGATATCTAGCTATCCAAATCAACAGCAGGTCTGAACCAAAAACAGGTTTCAGGTTTAAGACTACTTTCTAGCCCTCTCATAGCTAACTTCGGATTGTGCCCAAGATGCGTGCCAATCAGACTAATTGATTTTGTGCCAAGCCTTGCCTAATATATCAATGTCAATCTCGACAATGCAATGGAACCTTCTTCAGAAGTAAACTTCCATGTGATCCCAAAGAAGTAATCACCAATACAACATGGATTCATTGGCACCTCTAACAATCTTCCATTCATAGGAAGATTTCTGCAAGGTAAAGTGATTGCATTATATTTAGTCTATTGTATGATACCTTGCAGCAATAGCATTATATTTGCAACATGGACCATAAAATATCATCAATAAAGAACCAAAAATCTCAAGCAAAATAAGGAATCGGTTTAAACTGAATCATAATTGCAAATGAACTGAGTGCTTCATTATAAAGGCAAAATAGACAAATAAACACAGAAGAATAGGAGACCTGGTCCTTGAAGCCACGTGAAAGCATTTCATCAGCCTCATCCAAGACAAACATTTTAATATAATCAGGGCGAAGAGACTGCCTCCTCAACATATCAAAAACACGACC
The DNA here is from genome assembly GCF_044706935.1 of Curcuma longa. Taxonomy (NCBI): domain Eukaryota; kingdom Viridiplantae; phylum Streptophyta; class Magnoliopsida; order Zingiberales; family Zingiberaceae; genus Curcuma; species Curcuma longa. The sequence goes on along the minus strand of NC_133864.1, from coordinate 7,272,828 downwards.
AGGAGTACCAACCACAACATGCACCCCGCTTGAAAGAATACGCTGATCCTCACGGACACTTGTTCCTCCAACACAAGCATGAACTTTTACACCCAGATAATCACCAAGTGCTCGCATGACCTTCTCAATTTGCTGAGCTAGCTCTCTAGTTGGAGCAAGAACCAAGGCTTGGCATTGAACCACACCATAATCAAGCTGCTGCAAAATACCAGAACAAAATGTGGCAGTTTTCCCTGTCCCTGATTGTGCTTGCTGGATAACATCCAATCCCTTGCAGAAAGGAACTATTCCTCTTTGCTGAATTGCTGAGGGCTTCTCGAAACCTACGAAGTAAAATGTTAAATCTCCATCCTATTTGTAACATAAGTGCATAAGACTGTTGTTTGTGGCATTACCATAGGCATAAATGCCTCTAAGAAGATTCTCTTGGAGACCCATATCATCAAAGCTTTCACAGACCTCATCATATGATGTGAAGAAATCCTGCCCATCAGCATTTAGCCTGTACCAATAAGAAAATTGTACAAAAAAAGGTTCTGTTACCAGAAGCAAGCAGATAAATATAAAAAACAAATTGGAATTTCCTGGAAAGGCAAAATTGAAAAAAGAGAGAGAGAATTTTTTAAGTGATCATAGTAATGATTCAAAAGTAAGAAGTGTTACAGCTCACTCATTTTGGCATCATATTGGTGACCATCAAACTGTGATCCTTCTGGTGCCATTCCAGCCATGTCTGCAAAGAAAAAGATAAAACGCTAGTAGCTCCAGAAAAGAACCAAATACGAATAACACCTAATCACTATCTTATAAAATTTTTGAAAAAAAAAGTGGAAACCAATGATGTGGTATAGGAAAGTTACAATAACTACAGAAACACAAGACACCAAAGGCTACTGGAAAACTGATGGAAAATGAGTATCAGATATACTAATTGAGACTCTATTTTAATTATGCATGCAAATCCTACGCAGAAGTGATGAGAAAGTTCGACCTTTTCGCTTTTCCAATTATGAACATGAGACTTTTCTTATGCCTTTGACGCACACTCCAGAAAAAATACAAAAAATGGATGATATAGAAAAATAAAGCATGAAGGAAAATAGTTGAAGTCAATCCAGAGCATTAAATAAGATTTGTCCTACATTTAAAAACATAAGAAAAGGATCTAAAAACCCTTTATTGGGGCAGCAACTAAATAATATTATCAATTTCTAAAGACGAAAGGAGGGAAAAAACCTTATTTTTATCCATTTTTTTAAAGAAAATCCGACATGAACCAGGGAAGCCGAGGGAAAGGAAGTTTGAGCTTCTAACCAAGAGTAATTATTTCCTATTTCGTTTGATAATATAATCACTCTATTTCCCCCCTCATTTAAACTACTTCCTTCCAAAGTATCTACATGATAGTGACCAGCTTCCTATCTTGTAAGAAAATTTAGACAAGGTTTTCTTTCTCTACTAATTCCTTCCAAAGTATCTACATGATAGTGACCCGCATCCTATCTTGTAAGAAAATTTAGAGAAGGTATTGCCCCTTGGTTTTCTTTAATGGCAGAAGTATAGATTATTGCAGAAGATAGAGGCTCGCAATAAGGCTTTAATGCAGTGACTTTAAATATGGGTCTTATGATAATTGTGATAGACGAATTTTTCAGACCATTATCAAGGTTTAGGTACTCAAGTGGATTGCCCTTATAGTTATTTTTTGTTATTCGTTCCTTTTTTCTCTTCCACTAGTATTTTTTCAATTGTGTTTCAAACTTACTTGCACTATCACAAATAATCTTTGACAATGGATATATCACAACTTTGTTATTTCTCCATTCTTCTTGATGGTTTTCTCTTCATGTAGTTGTGGAAAGGACAATGCAGCTTTTATGGTGCGAAGATAGTACATCTTAACCTTTTTTAAATGTCAAATTACTTCATAAAAGTGTTCAATGATTCTCGCTTTAAGTAGACACAAGTTTGGTCAAAGAGTTGAAAAAAGGCTCTAGTAATATGCTATTGTAAAGATGTGTCGAATGTTAGATACCTCCTCATCTGCATTCTCACAATTTAGGGGGGTGAACCATGTGAGAAGACTATCTACAAACTCTTCTTAAAATGAAGAGCTGTAGCATGACTCAAGCAATCGGTACCATTGGAGAGCCTCCCTTTCAAGGTGTAGAGATGTTATCTCCACCTTAGAGTCATTTAGTGTGCCCCATAGTAGGAGTTCTACTTCTCCAATAAGGAAATTCTTCTTATGTCAGGTAGGATCTTCAATTTGTTATTATATGAAGTATTCCTACCATCATATTAGAATTGAATAAGTGTAGAGTGTGTGTCGTTGTGATATAAGAGCAATTGGTGGTGGTGAAGAACTTGGCTCAGATACTAAGTTGATAGGAACTTGCATCCTATATCAAAGGATACTTGATAAAATAGGATAATCACTTCGAGTGATCAGCCTCTGCTAGCCAAAGATTTTTAATTGAATTAAATTGATTTTCTTATTCATTGATTGATTGCTAAAAAGGCCATATGATATTCTTTTTTATTTATGCACATCAAAGAGGAGCCTTATCAACAATTAAAAAGACTAATTCAAATCTCTAATAATAAATTGGAGAATAACTAGGAGAACATAAAAATCCTAACTAATACTAGATCCTAAAATTAATTCCAGATAAAATGAAATAATTTACTTATTTTAATTAAATAACTCATTATAGAGATAACAAAGAAAAATAATTTCAAGTTAAAGGATTACGTTGAATAAATCCTTATAGCATCGCAGTATTAAACAAACTCATAAATTGATATAAACCTAACCAAGCACCTATTTAAGGATCGAAAGAGCGGTAAAGGAATCTACGCGGCATATCTTCGTATCCAGAATCAAACAATAAAATCACTGAAAATAAAGGATGAAGCAAAATCCAACCTACCTGATCACTAGATCGAGGAAGCAGGGATATAAAAAAAAAACGATTCGAGGAGCTACTCCGGCTGGCCGATGAGCAGGAGATCGGGCGGGAGCAACGGCGACTCCCAAAACGGGTAGATCTCGAAGTCGAAAGAGGACAGCACGGGGCGGAGATGATGTTATCACTAGGGTTCCATCACAACCTACCATAAATGGGCCGGGCCAAGAGAAGTTATATCAGATTTGATTCGGCCCAAATACCGAATTAATTGCAGTAATTAACCCTTAAATGTGGGTTTGGATCGCTACTGAACATGGGCTTCTATTGGGCCTACGAAATTTTGGGCCCAAATTAAATTCTCGATTACAACTCAGGTAACGACTTGGGGTACTCCTTTTCGGCCCAACTGCTTCTTCTCCTTTCCGTCGCACGAACGGCAATTCGATCACACAATGCCCGTTCTACTCACTTACGCGTTGGGTTACCTGGCCTGTAGGTGTGGGACCCATCGTTTGCATCAGTCAAGCACCGGGTAAGGACGGACCCCTATTTCATAATGACTGTTCAAAGTATGAGTCCCCGGCCTCGTCACCAACATTCCTACTCCGATCGATCAGTGCTTTTCTTCGCAGTGGGTCCCAAAGGGTCGTCGACAGTGAAGAAAGAGGTGATGCCTCTGGGTGCGTCTCGCTGAGGACGTGTAGTATCTTCCTGTACACGGTTTGTTTTGTTTCTCTTGGTTTGGTCTCTAGAATCTGAACGCATCGGCGTCTCGCTTCTTCCTCGTCTTCGCTTGATCTCCAGGAAGAGCAAGAAGCCCTAGCCCCCTTCGACGACTGGATCTTCCTCTTCGCTTCTACTTCGATCTGTCGCGCGCCTGCCCTCGGCGTACGTCTGTCTCCTTGCTAGATCCAAGAGCGCTTTAGGTGATTCCTCCGAACGGTAATTCCCTTGTTCTTGTCGGTTTCTTGATCTATCTGTATTCTGTTTGTATTTACTCCAAATGATTGCCAATAAGTTGTCTAATTCAATTCGTGCGTTTTGGGGATTGGCGGAATTGGACACTGGAAAGATTTGATCTTTGTTATTGGGTTTGGCTTCTTCTGGATCTAGAGGCTATTGGTCAAGTATAAGTGATCTTTTGAAGTTTGTTTTTTTGATTTACAAGTTGTTGTCTTCTCACTTAGTGCACTGTCTGGATTCTATAGCTGCCGGTGAAGTTACAACTACCTAACTACCTTGCTATCTGGATCCGTAAATCATTTGCGTTGATAATTGGACGCGCAGCTGAAATATTTTTCTGGTGATAGGACGAACAGCCAATGTGGTTTCTTGGTGACGATCTTTCACTATTCGACATGAAATAGCAGCAGCGCCTGATGACTACTCTTACGCTTTATCTCAAAAAATTGGAACTAGTATAGTAAAAGCCGCAAGTTTCGAGTTCTTGCGTGAGCTGGATATGTTAACGTTGTGTTTCTTATTTTATTTAATGGGATTGAACCCATTTTGTTCCCCTGCTAGTTGTGATTCTTATCATTTATCATGTTTGTCATATAAGTGGGTTTAGTTTATGGAAGGATTTTGTATACTTTCCAGTTTGCGTTCCAGCTTCATTTTCTTTGTCACACTGCCTCATCTGTCTTATGACGGATAGAGGATAGAAGTCGTATCTTGGCTGATTCCTAGTAATCATGGTATCAGTTGTTTCCTTCTATTCTGCCAACGATTTCAATCCTTCTGTATTGATGGCATGCAGTTAGTATGTTAAGAACTGAAATAGACCTCTATTGTGATTAAAGAAAACAATGAGTGTGCAACGTGTAATAGCTGTGAGTGGAATTACTGGATCTGACATAGAAGTATAACTGGTAAAAGCACTTAATGAGAAGACCAGGTTGGCCTGAGTTTTAATTGTAAAAATAGTTTATCTGCTCACAAAACTGAGGCTCCATACATTGATGAGCCCTATGTTGGTGTGATCTTTGTTTATGGGGTTCTCCATCCTTTATTTATTCCCCCAATGTCTGTGGTCTGGTATTGCAAGTTGAATTTAAGCAAATGTCAAAAAACATCTTTTATACAAGAATCCTTATTTACTACACATTCAAGATGGGGCCAATCATATTCCAAATTTTTTGTAAAAGAGACTCGAGCCTTAGTTGTGGATTCACAATATTCACTATAAATACAAGTGGAAGTTCTTGAATCCAGTGATCCTATATTTAAACTATAAATTGTTTTCAAATTCTCTCTCTAAGTACTTTATTGATGTCTCACTGTTAATCTACACTTCTTATGACATTACACTTCCCAATGTTAAATCAGTTGTGTAAAAACCAGGATGTGATTTGCAGATTAGATAAAACCTTTGCTTAATGTTGATGCTTTGATGACAATTGGAATGAACTTGCAAAAAACTATGTGACTTGAGATAAAATTGACTGGTTGGATAAAGGTTGAAAACAACTCCTCATTTTCTGAATTTTTCTGTATTTATCATTTTACTTATGCTTCCTATTTATTGTTTGCATTCATGTACTCTGTTTGCCCCTTTGATTATCTCAAATATCTAGACCTAAGTGAATAACATTTTGGACATTATATAGCAATAGAGGCCATCTGACAACTGTTTATGCTAGATGTTAGTGGTGGCTATTACTCCTAATAATTTTGCTTTTTAAGGTTGGGGCTTCCCTGTATAATCTGTAACCTGTGACTAAGTCTTTTCCTGTTGCTATCACATCAGGCCTTGCCAATTTCTTTGTTTATACTCTTCTCTAAAAGAGGAAAGAATTACTTGCAGGTCTTTTCTAGCTTTTTATATGATCCACCAAATTGATCTACTAGTTGATGTCTGGTTATGAGTGGATCACCATCAAGATGCAGTTGACAATATCTAATGATAGTCAAGAAGTATCTGATACTGAGCCAATTCTTCCAAAGTCAGTTGCTACATTTGGCTCTGAGGAGTCACCATCTTCAAGTGAAATTAGGGTGGCTACTGAGTGTGACCTGGATGTTGCTGATATTGATGATGAGCGATGTAATCTGGTCAATCAAGATTGTCCACAATGCAGAATTTGCCTTGATACAGGAGGTCTTTACTAATTATAATTGGTACATTAAGATTATGTGCAGATTAATTGATGTAGAGAAGAACTATAAACTAATGCAAACTTAATAGCAAAATGATGAGAAAATATTGAGTAGTTATTCCAAACTTGTCCTATTGACATTTTAGTTTTGCTTGCAGGAGATGACTTGATTGCGCCTTGCTATTGCAGGGGAACACAGAAGTATGTTCATCGATCTTGTCTTGACAATTGGAGGTCAACAAAGGTACAGTTAAGCAAGTTGATATCAGCTTTTCTCCATTTTTATTTGCATCTAGTTTCAGCATGGATAAGTATTCCCTCGTAACAGAATTATTTTTGAGAAAACTGCCTGGAGTCCTTTGTTTTGAGCCCAGTGATTGTTATCTTATTCTTCTATATCATTTTTCTAACAGGAGGGCTTTGCGTTTGCACACTGTACAGAGTGCAGAGCTGCTTTCTTACTGCGAGCAAATGTGCCTCCAGATCGGTGGTGGCTTAGATTGAAATTTCAACTCCTTGTAGCCAGGGACCATGTTCTTATATTTTTCATTGTGCAACTGGTAAATATTACTGTTTTATATTATTTTTTTGTAATATGTATTGATTTGTTTAGCTATCTATTAGTAGGCATTTCTTTGCAATTTTCCTATGGTAATTATTACTTTTTGTATTATTTTTCTATGCATCTATTCAAACTATGTTTTGTTTCATATGTTAGCCATCTATATATAACAAGATTTTCAATTATGAAAACTTATTTCTAGTCCTATAAGAATTTGTGCCCTGTTTGCAATTTATCGTATGAACTTTGCCTTGATTTGTAGTTTGCCCTGATTTGAATAACTTGATCAACATTATCATCTTGCTCTGGTTGTCCCAACTATTTATGTTTATTTTGCTTATGTAAGACTGAATTATTAGTAGTATTCAATTCAATTAGATCATTTTTTGTTACATTGAACTAAACTTTTCTTTAATCTTTCTCTCCCCTTACAAAAGTGTTATTCTAATTAATCCAATTCTTCTAACTATAGAATTTAATGGATGCCCGAAGTCTGAAAATGTTTATGCTATCTCATATCATTTGTCAGAGCTATTCTCTAATTTGAATAACTTGATGATGTTAGATAACCTTTCTATTTTGTTACCTAAAAATTTTCTCTAAATGCATTTGACAGGTTGTTGCTGTCTTGGGTATGTTGGTGTACAGATTTTATGGTGAAGAATTACGAGAAATGTTTGGGTATGAAGAACATCCTTATGGTTTTTACACAATGGCGAGTAAGTCTTTTTGTTGAGACCTTGTTGAATTTGTTTTGTTGCATGATAATGGTTGTAAAGGTAATCTGCAATTTTCAAGTTAATTAGTCATTGAAATCTTCCTGATTTTGTGATGGATGCAAAAAACCTTAGCTTAGTCAATCTAGATCAGTTGTGGTTGTACTTCAGGCTGCATTGGATATAGAGTGATTATCTGGATGTGAACTGATCAGCAGGGCATGATCCTCTGCATCCAAGAGTTGGCTGTAAATCATAACTATGATTCAGATGATAAATGATTTGATCAGAAACGTTTACCAGCTATTTAGGTGCTTCAGAATGACATGATCATCCGACTTTACCTGCCACCAAATCACCAAGGTTTAAGCTAATGTTCCTTGCATAGGGCAAGTTTAATTGACAGTAGGTGAGGTAGTATGGGTCTATGGGTTTACTATGAATAATAGAGCTTACCATCATCAATCACGTGAGAATGGAAGGGTTGTGAATTTACAAAGTACACTTTGCCACCGTGGCATGATGTTGAAGATTAATGTTATAATAAGATAAATGACCTGACTATTACTAATAATATGACATTACCCAGGATTGAACCAAAATCTTCATTATCGGTACATTATGATTTATAAAGGCCCGATGAACTCGTAATACGTACCTGTGGACTAATTGTGATTTCAAATATTTTATCAAACACATGCATTTGTGGATTATAGTTCCACTTCACATTTTTTTGCTGTAATCAGGAAGCATGCTCTTGTAACAAGCTCCACAGTAGCTCACATGTCATACAAATCTAATGTCACTTCTCATGAAACAACTAATATCTTGTAATTTTCTCAAACATTGAAGTTGCTTGTATTAAAGTTTAGTGCTCGGATCTACAAATCACTTATTTTGATTTCTCTATATTGTCCTTGCTCAGATCATTGCATGCGTTGTGAAACCATTGATGTATAGGAGTAATTCTGATAGCCTTTTATCATCCTAATAGTTGCTTCCATATTGGTTGGGAATCTGTTTTCAGAAAAAGAACAAAAACATCTAGGATGTTGACTCAACTGGCTTGTTAACCAATAGAAAAGTGTTCACATTATTGCTTTTGCACCACATTGCCTCAGCTTAAAGACTTCATTCCTAGTTAACCTTTGCAGGAGCGGTTACATGAACGTGATCTATTGAACTCAACATTCAAATTTCTATAGATAGGTCATTTGGAATAAGACATTCCTCCATTACCTTCCTTGATTTGCAATTGTCAGGACATACTGATATTGGGATATGATTAGAAATATTTCCTTAAGAGCAATTATCTGCTAGACTTGTACACCATCCATATTTGAATCATATTTGAAATTTGAGCTTCTACAAATAGAGGAACTTCTGATATTTGATTTTGGATAAGAAAATGGTTTAATTTTACTCGGGATTCAAATTATTGTCTCATTTTGCTTAAGCATCCTTGGAGCTGTCTAGACCATTTGTTGTCATTGCTAAAAAGAATCAAGGATACAAGTACAAAACATTTTAGGTTGTAAAGAATTACGGTGGAGTAGATACTCTTGCTAATCAGGTGTTCAGTAAGTGTAGCGATTTGTTTGTCAAGAAAAGTGTTCTCAGTCATGTCCTTTTCTGCTATCTGCTACTTCTGTATTGTTTGAACCCCTCTGCTTCGTTCTTCTTTTTTTTTTTTTTTTTGAGTTATTTTTTTTGCTGATGCTTTGCTCCATGAAGCAGTATTGGCTGTAATTCTGGTGGGCTTGCTATATGGCTTCTTCATTGCTATAATTTGTGGACAGAGAATTAATGAGAGGCATTACCACGTTCTTGCGAAACAGGAGCTGACAAAGGTTTGAGATGTTGTCTACTTCCTGGATCTCCCAGGAGACCTCTCTGGTTTATCCTCTTATATAGCCACATCTCATGTTCCTCTCAAGCAATACAAAAGTATGTTGGGATTTACCATAATCTACTGCAAACACATGACTTCATTCTTGAAATCCTTCTTAAAATGGCTCCTTTGGAGTTTTCAACATTCACTAAGTCTAATCCATTCACAAATTAACAGATAGCAGTTTCTGTGTGTTTCTTTATTCATTTTTTTGCTTGTCTAAGCCTTGCTTATCTCCTTCTCTTGCGACAAAAAAAAAGAGTATATTATGACTTATGAGACAACTGCCTTCTAGGACATGTAATACAAATTTAGCATATTTTAGATTTGTTAAAAATTAAATGTGCCTTAATTAGATACTAACAACCTGCTTTTTCTCGTTATTTCTTCTAGCTGGACCATAATATTTCCATTTGTATGATGTGGATGCATATTTCCAATCAGACTTGAGTATCTGCTGGATTTGAGAATATATACATATTGGTCTTCTATTTCATTTTTAGCTTTTGGTATTTCTGATCAATGAAAATTTAATTGAGATCATCTAACTAATATAATTGCAGGAGTATGTGGTGGAAAATAGAGACGAAAATAAGAATGTGCCTGAACTTGATCCTAGTCATGTCACCGAGTTGCAAATGCTGGGGCTATATTGAGATGGTCTAAATTCCCCAAGTACGTGACTTCTGGTAGAAAAACTTGCAGTAAAACGTTTCTGATCAGCAATGACAATAGTTTCCCAGTATTCCATGTTCTCACTTTCTCTCTTAACATGCAGTAGTTTTTCCTTCATTTACCGAGAATTCATGCAGCATCAATTCGAGATTAGATAGCAAGCATCTCCAAGAATTCATGTTGAATCAACTTAAGATTAGGGAAGCTTCTCTTGCATGGATCAAATCTTTCCAGACCACACAATTCAATTTCCCCTTTCTTTCTTCAAAACTGATTTACATCAATACTAAGCCCCAAGTAATACCCTTGTGTCGCGAACTCCAAACTGCATGTCTTCATTTTGATCCTTCCCGAGCTGATACTTTCTTATGTATCAGGTTTGCCATATTTCATTACTAGGTTATATACCATCGGCTATATTTTGCCTTCTGCTATTGGAATAATCTTTCTGGGTTTAATCAATGACACTGCTAGAGGAGGCGAAGCGAGCTCCACACACTTGGCCACAAGAACTGGGGGAAGCAAAGATGGATTACTCTGCTCAGCTTAACTAAGCGACTGAGTTAACCATAGAGAGCTTTAAAGTTGAAGGCAAGTTTACTTTTTTTTAGTTGTTGTTGTTATTTTCTTCTTTTTACTACATGATAGAGCAATTGTTTAAGTGTTACTATCCGATTCTTTGTGTATGTACCATTTAAGAACATTCCACAGCCATTAATTTTTGTTGAGTTTGCAGCACAAACTTTTCGTTCAAACTTGTATTGTGTAGCCTGAATCATAAGAGTTATTGCAAACTTAGTATTGTGTAGCCTGAATCATAAGAGTTATTGCAACTGTATGACCTTAGATCGATATAAAGATATCTCACCTTTCTCCGATTAGATTGTTTTTCTGACTCATTTCTTGTTTTTGTCTGTGTGTTTATGCTGTAATAAGATTTGTTCTACTCATTTCATCCTTCTCCCGTTTTTATTGTTAAAGGTGTTTGATCGAGTTTTCGTGGAAACTTTATGCGTCAATGTAACTAGCTAATCCCTGCTTACTAGGAAAAGTGTGGCTTTAGTTCAGGAAAATAATAGAATGTTTTTCTCTGCCAAAAAATAAAATTAAAGATACATCTCTAAGCCCTAAATTCGAAAGTTGAAAATAAAAATGAATAATCATCATCATCATCATATATTTTATTATTATTATTATTATTATTATTATGTGAGTGCGCATAGTTTTAGAGCTTATGCTAAAGTTTTTTTAAAAATCTATTTCATCATGATATGATATCGTTCACCAAAAGGTTTTTACCAATAATGAGAACTTTCTCAAAATGACTAGGGTTTATTTAATTATAGCCCAATTTTAACAACATACTATCAAAATCACTTTACCAAGATGTGAAGACAACATATTATCTGTGTCGTGATCAATTACAGTTTCTTGATTTACCTTTTCACAAATGGTCGTGGAACCAATCGTGTGGGGCCGTTGGAGTGACGGATTTCACCTTTTTTGTAGAAGAAGACAACATATTATCGTATCAACTGCATAGTATAGACGTGTTTTTCCTTGAAATTGAGATTAAACAGACATTATATTATTAAAGTCGACATTTTTATGGCTAAGCACACAGAATTTGCATCCAATGAAACTGATACCTGACGTGAAGACGCAGCGAGAGGTTTAAAAGGTGATTGGAACATATCCTTGTATCTATTGTGGGGGCATCCAGTAGCTGATTGAATTAAAGATACTTGAACAAGTGAGTCAACAAATGATAAATGATAAATTCAGAGTATAACCTGAAGAAAGTTTTGAAATTAGTGAAAATTTGTTGTCTTTTAGAGCTCCTCCTTGCTCAGTATTGCACCCTCCAAGGTATATATAATTGCATATTACAAGGTCGAGGAAGCGGTAAACCATACGTGGGGAGTAGCTGAGGAAGTTCACCCTTTGCTTGTTTAATCGGAGGCAAGGTAAAGAAGGCTGGCCTGTTTTGATTTGGTACATTTCAGTGAATAGAACAAGAAGGGTCTACCTACGAGCTAGCAAGATCTTCTGTCGGTATTGTAGAGGGAGCAAGAGAGTGTGCTCGGATATTGATGCCACCCCCTCGTACAGAAAAGGAGGGGCCCTTGAGTGAGCTGGCTCTGCTAACAAGATCCGAGTCGAGGAACACAACTATTACAGTTATGTCATCATGGAAATGCCGACGAACTCCGCGGTCGATCTTCTTGAGATCCGAGTACCTCATCTCACGTTTCTTTGCAGCTTCTTGTAGCGCAGCTTTGATGAGTCTCCGAGCACTTCCCTGCAGGATTTATGAAAATGGGTGTTATTCAACATGGCTGCAAGAAGATAGTTCAATAGTTGATAGAGCCACACTTGAGCATCTAATGAACACTGGGGGAAATGTTTACAGGTCAATCTAACAAATCAAACAATCATCAAACTCTAAATAGACGACATAGAAGTTGTTCGATGGCATGTATAGCTTATAAAAGCAAATGTGATGATATTTATCAAACTGAATGTTGTATCTTAAATGATATGAAAACCATCTTCAGACAACAGTTGCCTAAGTTGGATAGTGGAGTCCCAGCATTTGCATTTATGAGACATAATAACTCCTCAAACTATTTGATTGTTGGCATCTACTGGTTTATAGTGTTTTTTTATACTATTTATCATCTGTTCACTTCTACAAGTAATTCATATCTAAATGTGTAGTTACAATGTAGGAAGTACATCTACAGTTAATCGAGTTGCAGTGTAACCTTTTGTAGGAAGAAATTTCAGTTGAGAAAAAGAAACTGAGATTCAAGGGGATAACTTAAAACCAGATCCGAAAGTATAAATTTTAAACTCAGATCAGGCCTTTTGTCCAACTGTTTAATTAATACTTGAATCTGGCACCGTTGTGTACAAGCTGCCATTGATCATTATTTATGTCAAAGTTCTTTACTGATACTAGGCGATAAATACCAATATGATAGACATTCCAAATTAGTGCAGGAAAACGGCATCACATCTATGTCAAATCTTCATTGCATAACTATGACACACATGTACCAAAGGTAGCATTGAGTCAGTATTCAAAAGATTGATAATCAATACCACAACAATAACTCTTCCTATATAGCAATTATTAGTAGGTCATCCACTAGTACAGTAGTCAATGGAATTATGGAGCATGGTGTTCCAAGTTAGGGAAATACAAGCTACTTATTTTCCTTTTATTCAATTTTGAGAAATCGCCAGGATTTCAAATTAGGCCACTTTAATATTTTTTTTATTTTCGCTTTATTGGTCATGATTATGAAAGTTTTGTTTCATTTATTAGCTTGCCTTAAACTGAATTGAGTACAAACTTGCCCTCTTTTCTGTCTTGTTGTTTTGTTTTGGGCCACCATTATATTCCTCAATGAGTTATTCCTGTTTTAAAGGAATTATGACAGTGTTAACCTAACATACAAATATAGTCAGACAAAACAGATTCATATTCCTGGTTTAGATAGTGGATTTAGAACCCTGCCACAAATACTTTTCAAGGTTTGTAAGTCTTATATCAAGTCAACCATACAACTTAAAGCTAAGTGTATTATTGCTAAATAAAAAGACATGCATTATAGAATAAAATAAAGAAATAGAAGTTTCATGAATTTTTGCTCAAATTATCTAGTAAACTTGCTCTTTGCATTGCTTTTGTTGTTTTTGGAGCTTTATATCCTCGGGTGGTGAGCATGTTGACTCATCGGTGGCCCAACATGGAAAATGACAGTTTGAAGACTAGGGCCATAACTCCTCGGGTGGCCGATGCAAATATCAAATCTCCCAAGAGTAGTATTTAACTTAGGTGATAAAAAATTGCAACAAAAACCAATGAGTCTCATCCAATGGAAGAGACTCAATAGAGACTAATAAGACATTAGTAGCAGCAAGGAATATAAAAGGCAAACAAGAGATCAAAACAATCAGGGTTAGTTCAAAACCATGTCTGCATTTGAAATGTGATAATCTATGACAGGTGTAGGCATGGCTCAGCACCTTGACAGTACCATTCCAAGCTATCACCAAAACCAACACTATTACCGATGTTTTAAGTCTTGAGTTTCTCTTTTAATCACCGGGGTGTTGTCGTCAGTTGCTATTTTAGTTTGGCGAAAATATAAAACAAGTGTATTGTGAATATTAGAGAAATAAAACCAATCCTCCAAGCAAAATTTGAAATCTTGTTTGCAGACAAGGTTTGGGTTCTCAACCGGAACAAGATATGTCAGCTGTGTTGTGTGCCAATGTCGGTGATTGTGTTGTGCACCAACCTAGGCAGAGGAGGAATCGTGTACCTCGTGTTGATCCCTCAAATCGATCGGAAACCTTGCCGTCGTCACATGAAACCTTGCATCATCATGGTACATCATCTAGCCCTCATTGTGTTGCCTTGCAGAAGTCCAATGCTATGTTGCCATCATCATAGACCCCATGAAAGTTTCGAGGGAAGCCTCGCCTCACATCTTCGTCCTTGTGGAAACCTCGTGTGATGGTTGTAATGGTTGTTGTCCTTGCGTGAAGCCTTGAATTGTTGCGAACAAATTTCATCTTGGAGTATTCTGTGTGCCGATTGGCTAGCGGAACAAAATGTTTCACTCGTAGTGACCAACACAATGAAATTATAAACCATGCTTTCAGGTATTGGTGCCATACAGACTGGAGTTAAACGCTCAGCGCTAATAAATTGACAACCTATTGCATCAAAGACATGTTCAAAAGGTGTATGTTTGTGCAAATGCAACTCACTACTCAAACACTGCTTCCAGCTAGTTCAACAGTAGCAGCAAGTTCTGTAAGCCTATACAATGTTTAATGGTTTAGAGCAGAAAAAATGAGTACATCCGACTTCACCTAATTCCTTCATAAAGTTACTATAGAAAAATAACACAAAGTACTAGGTGCAAATTCATGAAAAAAAACCTGGCAGATGCTTATCTATGCAGTTTGTTGTGAAATTTGGATTATTGTATGCACAACTGGAAAGTAATAGGATTCCAAGTTAAGTTCAATGGTGCAGGCAAAATGTAATGCTAATGTCATCTGGAACGTCAGTAATGAGGAAAATGAGTTAAACTCACATTTCGAGGGTTGTTTTGGACAATATCAACAGCTTCTTGATTACTAAGATGCTCCCAGAGCCCATCAGATGCAAATATAAGGAACTGATCTTGAGGTTGTAGTGGTTGCACACTAATTGATGGTTCTGCACTCAGTATAGGCTTCTTGAATGGCTCTCGAAGCCTGAATTTTACATGTAATGGTTCACAGTTAAATTCAGCCTTTTTTAGATATACATCACCAATTGACCTGGAGATCTGAAACAGAATGAAGAAATTTTCTTTAAAAGGAAAAGATTCTTTAAATCACTATTCATACATAAACTGTGAACATACATGATTGAGATAGAATGCAACAGAAAGGGCCCAATTGGTACAGTGCACATCACCAAGTGTTCTATAGAACATATGATGTCAAAGGAAGCATGGTAGTGTCGTACTAATATCAGAATTAGGTCTTAACAGAGTAATGTCTCAAACAGAAAAGAGATGTAGATGAAGATTAGCCTAAACTGTTACATCTCTATTATAAAATATATATGAAACAGTGAGCCTTTAATACCTGCAAACTTGCCATAGTCAAACAATTAAAAAGCATGTCTTGTAACCCAGCTAAGGAGATATTTGCATATGACAAAATTCTAGTGGCTAGAAACCTATGATTCACAATTCACATTGAGATTAAATATGACTTGCTTAACAAAACCAACTTATCAAAAATTAAACCAATCTATCAACTCATTTCATTATAAAAAGAAGAATGAAGTATGTTATGTTTTACAGCAGAAGTGGAGAGGTTAAGAAAGGTGAAATTAATCCTAGAAGATGACATCTTGCTCTGTGGAGTTAACACTTGACTTGAGGACAACAAATTTTGTCACATTGAGATTGAGTTGACAGTAAATGATGATAAGTTTTACAATGTTGGGCTCATGTTCTTCCTCTCCATGTAATGTTGTCATTTTCCTCCTCTCTTCAATTTTTTCAATGTCATTGAGACTCCAAGTCGACAGCAGGGGTTGAGTTGTCACAAATAGTTCATAATAAAAATTTCCTTGTTATGGTTCCTACCTATTTGAAGAAAAGTTGTGTCGATAAATACAATAAATGCTTAGAAATATCAAGTTTCTAAATGAAATGAAATAATATTTTGTAATTACATATCAGCAGCAACATGTTTCATGATTCATATTAGGCTTTGATATATATAATAAAATATATTCTTTACTGTTAGAAAGATATGTTAACTTTTTTCATAATTTTTAATTGGACACAAAATTCGCCAAATGATTTTTGATGTGAAGAACAATTTGACAACCAAGCTTATGTAAGGAAAGAGGGACAAGTCTATCGTTCATAAATGAAGTATGAGTATTGCATGATGAATTAATAAAACAAAAAGTTTGCATATGATGGTGCTTCGTAGCATATATGACATCAAACCAACAGATACATGGGTTATTTTAGCAATCCGTTGGACATTGGTTACCTCCAAATCAAACATGCTTCTTCTTTGACAGAATAATAAATTCAAGAAAGCATGAGGTAGAAGGTATAGAACTAAACTAATCCATCACTATGCCATAAGCATGTATATACCTGGATTAGGCCCTTTACACGCCATACATTATGCTTCAAAACAACAATTTGTTTATCATCAGGATGCATCGAATGCAATTCTTGTCTCACAGATTCAATTGCTACATTGTGTTCTGCTGACAATTGCATGGCCAGAACTTCTCCGGTTGCTTTCACACCTCTTCCTAAAACAACACGGGAGTCACCAACATTAGCTATATAAAGTGTACTACCACATATTACCCCAACCAGACAACATGACCCTACAGCCGCAATCTGAGGCTTCACAGGCCATTGTTTGGTTACTAAGGAGATAAAACCCTCCTCTGTTGATTGGTATGCTTTTCTTATTACATCAGTTGACATGGACTGCTGCTCTGTTCCAAATCCTGTCAAAGCAAAAAACTCTATGATAATGGTCTAAAAACACCATAAATATACAGCATATTATTGATCTGGAAGAAGTATCCATTTCAGTGTGTAGTGCGCCTATAAGTTAGCAACACAGAATACCAATAAAGTAGAAGTACAAAGACCACAAAGAAACAAGTCAAAGTTCAATCAGTAATGGGATAACTTCCATGAAACATAAAGGATTCAATAGTTCCTCTTACCCATCAATCATCAAAATTATAATATTAATATTAAACAGAATCTAAAATCAGCAACGGTCAAACAATTAAGTAGATCAAGTCATAAAAAAACACTCATGATGCCCTGAAGTGTATTCCTCAAAGGTTGACTGATAAACAAGGAATCTCTACTATGAATATTTAGATAAAGATGCACGCTATGCATGATATAAATTTCAATATTTTTAATGAGGATTTTCTGATATCAGTGATAGTGTAACTTATGTTATTGAAATCAAAGCATGTTTCCCATCATGATTCATAAGAATGACTGAAGTCTAAACCTTCATATTATAGGAAGACCAGATCTTACTCTTCAAGTTCTGAAAGAGATGATCATTGACATA